>NW_024412391.1:7767490-7788080 GCF_014898765.1 Herpailurus yagouaroundi | reverse complement strand
CCCCCCCGCTGAAGGGCACTCGGGGCGGGGGAGGCGGAGGGAGGCAGAGGCTCCCTGAGGACACGCGCGGCGGCGCAGGGAGCGCGGCCACCGGAGGAGGACGGCGGGAGCGTGCGAAAAGCCGGCTTCGGCGTTTCTGAGTGCGAGCTGAGGCCGGGGAAGTTCCTGCGCAGTGGAGAGCGGCACAAGCTGCGTCTGTGCGCCGGGAAGGGAAACCGAGGAAGTTAGAGCCCCGCCAGGGCCACCTCCCGACGAGGGGAGAATCCTTAGGCAATTAGCAGCCTCCCTGCGACCTTTGCGGGCCGGAGCCGAGGGTTTAACAGCACGCCGAGCCCTGCCGAGGTGCCCGAGTGTGCTGGGGAGTTCCTCAGACCAGAAGACGTCCCACTCCAATTCCCACCGACCAGCTAGGGAATTAGTGTTGATGGAGCCGCTGATAGGTGAAGGAGGTGGTTCTCAAGAGGAATTCATTAATGTCAGCGAGCCGAGAGGGACCAGCGTGAAGTGTGCTGGGTGGAGAAAGGACTGCAAAGGACTCTGGCGTGTTATAAATAACACGACGTAGATGCGAATGCTTTCGAGTCCCAAGTTCGGAAGACAAGGATAAAATTCTAAATGACAGTGACACGTCGGGAAAGGAATACTACAAAAAAACATACAATACGGTACCTGGCGCGTAAGAGGCCATTAATAAATGTTTTTGAATGAAAGGTGAGATTGATAAGAATAAAAACAGCTAGCAAGTACTGAATAGAGAAAGAATGCTTTGGAATCATAACTACGCGAATTGGAAGGCACGTTAAGGATTATTGAATCAGATATTTGTAGCTGAATTTAGTAGTAATTTCTATCATGGGGAAAGCCCGATGGCTCCCATCTCAGCCAGCCCGACAGAGAATCGCTGATCCAACCTACTTTTTATAACCGAGGAAAGTGAGTAATTTGCCTGAAGTCTCACCGATCCGAGCTAGAGCTAAACTTTCAGTTTCTTGATTATGCGCCAATCCTTTTTCTTCCACACCACTACCTGGCACGTATTTTGTAGGCAAAGAAACACCTGGAAATCAGAGTTGACCACAAAGTGAATGCGTTCGAAACATTTATACCGGAGAAAAAGGAAAAAAGTTACTGTAATTTTGGCATATGTTTAGAGGCATCATGGAGTGGAAGCCCCACACTCAGACCCTACATGTATATAAGCTGTGCAACGTTGGGCGAGTCACTCCATTTCTCTTCAACTAGATCCCTTGGAGATATGTTCAAAGAAAAATTATGGATAATAATACTACCTCACAGAGTTTTCATAACAAGCAAAAGAGATCGTGTATTTTTAAATTTGTTTTAATGTTTACTTATTTTTGAAAGGCAGACACGGAGCACGAGCGGGGGAGGGGCAGTGAGAGGGAGACACAGAATCCGAAGCAGGTTCCAGGCTCTGAGCGATCAGCACAGAGCCCCCACGAACTGGGAGATCACCACCTGAGCCGAGGTTGGATGCTTAACTGACTGAGCCACCCAGGGTCTGCCAGATAATGTATTTTTAAAAGTACATTGTAGAGGATGTGTGTTGTTAGGGGAGAGCACAGCCGAGTGTAAGGGAAGGAGAGGCAGCCAGAGCTGTCATGTTGGATTTGGGGTGAGAAGGGCATCCACACAGGGAACTGGTCCGGTGCAGGGTGCTCTCCTCTCCCTGCTGAGGGGCTATCTGACCTTGGGAAATCAGCCTGGGTAGGTTGAAGAGAGCAGCCAAGCAGAAGAGGGGGCAGTATTGGTGGTGGGAGATTGGTTATATATAAGAGTATTGATCCAATAAGTAAATAAGGGAAATGGGAATCATATGTCTCACTATTAAGGAAGAGAGTTTCAAATATATGGAAAGAAAACTAGAATGAGCCTTTTGGTAGTGGACTGACAATGGAGGTGTCAATTATTTATATAGGTGTTTAAGTAGTATATACTCTGTCGACACTGAGAGAGAGTAGTGACAAAACAAAACAATGAGTACATCTAGTCCAGATCTTGGCTGCTTTTTTTTTTTTAAACGTTTATTTAATTTTGAGAGAGAGAGAGAGAGAGCGAGCGCACAAGCGGAGGAGGGGCAGAGAGAGAAGGAGACACAGAATCCCAAGCAGGCTCCAGGCTCTGAGCTGTCAGCACAGAGCCCAACACGGGGCTCCAACCCAAGAACTGTGAGATCATGCCCTGAGTCGAAGTCGGATGCTTAACAGACTGGGCCACCCGAGTGCCCCCAGATCTTGGCTTCTCTACCATTCTCCTTATTTTTCTTTTTTGGCAAATTGGCTGATTTCAGGACTGGAGAAGAGAAGTACAGGATGAGCCTGGAGCCTCTAGCTGTGCCAGAAAATAAGGACATGCTCAAAGAATAATGGGGCATGTCAAATGGACACAGGCCAACTTGGGTCCCACTGGCCAAATCTTTGACAAATCCAGCTTCAAAATAAAAAATGATAATAATGTATTATAACCTATTGAATAGCACAGGAAACCATACAGAGGTAAATAACATAAATTGATAATTTGAAAAAGATTGGAATATTTACATACTTTCAGATTATGTCCCCACAAAATACTTGCTCATTATAAAGGGAAATAGAGTAATTTTACAGTGGAGAGAGTCTGGCAGACACCATCTTAAGTGATTAAAGGCCATTGGTAATGGGACAAATCAAAACTGTGCCCCAGCTGATAGGATCCAATGAGAAGTATACTAACATCATTTCTGTGTAATTCTTCCTGGCCTACTTAGAGGAGTCTCTAGTTTGGAAATGCAACGTTTTAAAAGGTACATCAAGAAATCGGCAAGAATAAAAACACTATAAGGCATACGATCTGTAAGGAAAGGTTAAAGAAATTGTAAACACAAATATTTGACCTTGAGAAGAAAGGGATGAAGGCCACACGTCTGAATAATGCCAAAATTTTAGTGACAAGCGCCATGCATGGTAATTAAGAGCATAGATTCTACAGTCTATTATCTCTGTGACAACGTACTGTTGGGCTTTAGTTTTCTCATTTTAATGGGGATGATAAGAATAACTACTTCACAGGGTTGGGTTCATTCAAGGAGATAACAAAATGCTGGCCACAATTCTTAGTGCCTAATAACCCATATAGCTGTTAGCTGTAACTATGAATAATTATTTTACTCGTTTATTGACAATAATAGGACTGAAGAGCATCTAGAGAGTTAGAAGGGAAGCCTACGAGAGCATTATCCCAAGTCAAGGGGGAGCGAAATTCCGAAAGAAAATATCTTGAAGAAAGACACCCAGCTCCCTGCTAGCATTGGTCGGCAATGACTGTGGGGCTCCCTCCGCCTTTTTCTCCTTTGCAGATGCCCTAGTACCTGAAGTAGACCTTTACTCTTCATATCAAACCTAAGCTGCTCTGTTGGTTGTTTTTAACACTGCACTTGTCCTTAAACCCTTGTTTCTGTGAAAAGAAATATATTCTCCAACCTAACAACTCTGCTTCCTACTGCTACCAATATTTGTCTAGCTCCGTGATCGTGTCTGCTGCTCTCTCCCTTTTTCTTCAAAATGCTGTTCAAAACCCACCCCCAATCCTGATGATACTCTGTACCTTTATATACATAAAATTTAATTTGCACACTACTTGTGCGTTACCCAGATATTCAGCCAGCACCCATACTTTTTTTTTCTAGGGGATAATTTCCTTCTTACAAATTCAGGAACTGAAAGAGCCTGCTCCCCAAAACTTTATATACTTACAGGAAAAAATTGAATCATGAGAAAAAAATTTTTTTAACAAAAGAAGGGATATTAGTAAAATATTTAGCAGTAGCTCTGGATGCTGCTATGGTGATGAAGGCTATAGACCATTTGTCCTATGCAATTTATTTGGGGTCCTGAAAGAAATTACCTATCCCAACTTGTTTTCTTCATCAACCTGCCAAGGTACATAAAAGTCCCATCCCTCAAAGGTAGGGGTAGGGAGGGTCTCCTATCCTCAAGGCTCCTGAACAAAGACAGATGTATCAAGTGTGAGAGGTATCCCATTGATGGTGATTCTGTGGAGCAGTAACACTAAGAAATATTCTGGGGACTGCAGGGTTCCCACAGCCAAGTAAGTTTGTAAGATACAGCCCTACACATCGGGCTCCGTGCTGAGTATGGAGCCTGCTTAAGATTCTGTCTCTCTCCCTCTGCCCTTCCCCTGCTCACGTGCTCTCTCTCTTGCTCTCTCTCTCAAATAAAAAAAAAAAAATTAAAGAACGAAAAGAACCAAGCACAATTCATGAACCTTGATCCTGGTTCCAAAAAAATAGCTATAAAAGACAGTTTGGGGGATAATTGGGGACATTTTAATATAACCTGGGCATTAGATGATGCTAAGAAAACATTCATATTCTTTGGTGTGATACGGTATTGTAGTTTTATCGAAGAATGTCCTCATTTTTAGAAGACACATGCTGAGGTTTTAAAAGTGAAGCATTATTTTTAAAAATAAATAAATAAATATTTTAAAAGTGAAGCATTATGACATCAGCACTTGCTTTGAAAGATTTAGAAAAAAAAGAGAAGATGGAGATGAATGAAGACAGTACAATAACGTTAGCCATTGTTGAATCTGGGTAATGATGTGTACATGAATGTTCAATGGACTAGTCTTTCAACTTTTCTGTATTTTTGTAATTTTTCATAAGTTTAATAATACAGCCTCTTTCCTGAGTCTGCTCAGAAGTTAAATGATACTTATGTAGTCAATGATTTCCTATTCTGAATATCTCTACAGTTTCTTTTCTTGTTATAATGCCTTCTAGAGTTTCACCTGTCTTCCAGAGAGCAAAGTACTATAGGACCATTATTTCATTAAACTCTAAAACCCAAATATGGCTCTTCTAAACAGGAACAGGGAGTGGCACATTTTTAGACTATCTATATGCACATCCAGAAAGTTTTCGAAGTGCTCCTAACACTGTGCCTCCACCCCTCCATCTGTCATCTAGTGGGAGATGTTACTCATGGGTGTGTGCCACACATGTGTACAACATGGAAGCAGAAAAAAGTTGATAACCACCATGTTAGATCCTTATAAAAAAAACTCCACTTGTGCCCCAGTCTAACCATGAGAAAAACATCAAAAAATTCCTACAGAGGGGCATTCTACAAAGTGCCTGACCAGTATACCCAAAATGGCCAAGATCATGAAAACAAGCAAAACCCGAGAAACTGTCACAGCCAAGAGCGTCCTAAGGAGACATGAGAATTAAATGTAATGTGGTACCCTCGATGGGATCCTCAGGGAAAAAAAAAAAAACCACATTAGATTAAATCTAAAGAAATCTGTATAAATCATGGGCTTTAATTAAAGATAATGTATCAATATCAGTTCATTAATTACAACAAATGTATCAGACAGATGTAGGATGTTAATAATAGGAAAAACTTGGTACTTGCATATGGAAACTCTGTACTACTTAAAACTGTTCTAAAAAATAAAGTTTATTCCAAAACACTGTTGTGTACGTTACCTACAAGGTCTCCATGTTTCAAATACGAACCCAGTTGCTAAAATATATCTACGCAGGGCACTAGATCATGCTTTCCCGTTCTGATTTCTGTGATACTTTGATGCAGTTTAAGAAGGTATGCCTGGTGGGGTGAGCAACATATTACTAATGATTAAGTCCGGAAAATTATGCAGGTCTGTGTCTATATGTGTAACATTATTAGCCTGAGGGATTGGCTACATTTAAAAGTAAAGTAACTTATTTATCCATCCATTCATTCATCATTATTGAGTGACTGGCTACTACATACATCTGATAGTTGCTAAGAAAACCAGGGATGAAACACACATCCTCTATCCCCACTGGGCTCTCACTGTAAAAAAATAAATAAATAAACAAGTAAATATAAAACCATAGCAGGGGACACATGGGCGGCTCAGTTAGTTAAGTGTCCAACTCTTGATTTCAGTTCAGGTCATGATCTCATGATTCGTGAGGTCGAGCCCATGTCAGGTTCTACACTGACAGTATGCAGCCTCCTTGGGATTTTCTCTCTCTCTGTCTCTTTCTCTTTTATAAAATAAATAAACTTAAAAAAAAAACCCATAACACATTATGGTAAGTGTTGTGGTGGAGAAAAACACAAAGAGTTGTAGCAGCACATAGGAGGGCCAGCTAATCCAGACTGGGATAGATCAGGACATGTTTAGTTCTAAAGGGCAGACAAACATTGAAAGAAGCTCTATGTCCTTCACCATCCCTATTTCTGAAATATTAAAAATTTACTTTCCAAGCAACATAAGGAAGTTTTACTCTCACTGCAAGTAGATGTATCTATCAAGTAATATATACACGTTTGTATGTATGTTATGTATGTATATATGTGTGTGTGTATATATATATGTGTGTGTGTCTACACATATATATAGACGCATATATATCAAGTACATATATACTATACATATATATCAAGTAAATATATACTTATATATATATATATATACACATTTACTGTGTGCATATATATTATATATATCTCAAGTAGATATATATATTTATAAATATAGATATAGATACAGATATAGATATAGATATCGGTTTTAGAGTTTTCAGGCTATAAGAAGCAAATGAAATAATCAAGATAGTGCTTACTAGTAAACAAGTCAGGTTGTATACCATTAAAAGGGATTGAACAAGAGACAGTAGCAAAATCACTAGTGTACCAACAACCACAAACATTTTTTAAGCACCCAAGGCAGTGTGTTTAACAAAACTGCAGATATAAAGAAAAACTGGATAAATACCATAATAGAAAATTATGGACAAGTTCTTACTAAATTTTGTTTCCATTCCTAGTTCAGGGGTAATTCATCCTCATTTCTGATTGATAACAATCAGTAGTCACTCCTAAAGACCTATAAATAAATATTTCTAAAATGCAAAGAATCTCTTTCAAACTGACCCCAAATGACAGGTAATTCTTTTGTGACCTGAAAACTGCAGCATTAAATATATATGTAATAAGTATAGATATTGTTCATTGTCTTTAAATTCCTCATATATCACCTATGGCCTATGCGTAACTATATTTACAGCCTAGTAAGTCTATAAATTTAGTTCAATTGTGAGTCCTGCCTCTTGAGTTTATTGTCCCACAGATTTATTCCTCTCTAAACCCTAATTGAGAGATTAACAGTAAGACCAAAATTGAAGTTACAGTTATGTTTTGTTTTCTTTCTTTCCTTCCTTCTTTCTTTCTTTCTTTCTTTCTTTCTTTCTTTCTTTCTTAGAGAGAGAGTACGAGTGGGTAAGCAGGGAAGAAGGGTGGAGAGAGAGAGAGGGAGAGAATGAATCTCAAGCAGGCTCCACACTCAGAGCAGAGCCCGAAGTGGAGCTCAGTCCCACGACCCTGGGATCATGACCTGAGCAGAAATCAAGAGTTGGATGCTCAACCAACTAAGCCACCCAGGCGCCCCTTAGTTTTTTCTAATTGCTCAAAAACTGTAAAATGCCACTGAACATCTTTCTTCATAGTATAGGAGATATAATTTAGAATTCCCAGCTCTCTTTTGCTTAAGTACTTAAAAATGGTAATTAATGTACAGTCAGCCTTAATATTTAGGGCCATTTATGGGAAAGAAGTTTGCATTTCCACATGTTTGAGAAAGAATAGCCTTAAAGATGCTTTTAACAAATGCACTAAGAATTACCGGAGCATATAATAACAAAAATAAAGTGGGTTAATAAGATTTTGCTGAGGTCTGTTTCATGTAAGGCAGTATGCTAGATGTGATGGAGAAAAATGAAAGAAATATACAAATGGCTCCTGCTTTTAAGTAACTTATAATTTGCAGGAGTAAAAATAGTGAGCAAAGGGCTAATCGTGTGGTACACAAGGAGCCCTGGAAAGCCAAGATTTTCAGAGAAGCTGGACAAAGGGACATTCAATCAAGAACAAATACAGAACTGCAGCACAGACTTGTATAAAAGATATGAGGAAGATTAAAGCGTGGGATGGGACAGGCCTTGCCAAAAAAAGTTAAAGACATTAAAGGGACTCTGAGAAAAAGATGAGAAAAGAACAAGGAAGGTATAGGCAGGATGCTTGGGGCTGATGGTGTAATATTGACAGATGACAAAGCAAACTTGCCCAATTATCTATTTCATTTTCATCACTCTTACCAGAAGACATCTTTGAGCTAGAAAATACTCTCTGCCAAAAAAAAAAAAAAAAAGATGGCATGTGGAACTAAGTACTAATTTGACCCGACTTATTTGTAGCAGGATTGGGAAGACTAGAACGGTTCTCTGTTTAAAACTAGACTTAGTTTTTGAGTGGGCCAAAGGGAAGTATCAAAGTATGAGAGAGGCAGGGGTAGGTGATGCCAGAGACAGACGTAGGTTCATATGTATGAGGGTCAGTTTGCCCAAAGGAAAGAGTAAAACCAGTTGGCAATGCAAAGAAAGCTGTTTACTGGGGGATCAGAGACAAGGTAATAGGGCATGGAGAATAGAGCTAGTATTTCTATGCAGGAACTATCCTGGATGCTTAGTATACATTCTCTCATTTAATGTCTTCAACAATCTTAATGGGAGTAGGATGATCCTCAGACTTTTCTAATGTGGGAAATAAGGCTTAACGTGCAGGTTAAGGTTAGGCAGCAAGTGAGAGGAGCCAGTGAGCTCTTCACCCAGGTCTGTATGACTTCACAGTATCTTCCTCTATATGCTGAAGATGGCCCAATAATGTGGAATCTAGGGAATAATAAGCTCAAGAATCAGAGGTGCCCATTGGCATCAAGTAAGTCTGTGAACACCTATAACAGCCCCCCGCCCCCCACTTCTTGGGACTGGAGTCTAGGGTTAGGGTGACCTTCCCTAGGCAAGGAAACTGACTAGAGCAAAGTTAGGTACTAGGCCTATGTTGTCTGAAATACATCAAAAGAATGACCTAATCACAGAGACTAGGCCAGAAGGCCAGGAATTTGACATACAATTCAAGGAAGAATGACTTGGCGCTGACCTGCTTAAATACTTCCTGCTAAGATTCACGCAACATGGGAAAATGGTTAAGGGAAACCCCAGGAGTGTAGCTGAGCAGAAGCCTGCAAAGCAACCTGTCAGATGGGAAAGGCAGACAGCTAGGAGAGGAAGGTCTCCAGGGACCAAAACAAAAACAAAAACAATGAAACTGACAAATGGCTTGAAATGGTATTTTAAACAAACAAAATACAACTGATGAGTGTGACAAGTATATTGGAGCATTTGGGGAAAAAATTAATAAATAAACACTAAAAAAAAAATAAGCAAATTCAGGGGCTCCTGGGTGGCTCAGCCAGTTAAGTATCCAACTCTTGGTTTTGGCTCAGGTCATGATCTCACGATTCATGGGTTCAAGTCCTACATCGCGCTCTGCGCTGATGGTGGAAAGTCTGCTTGGGATTCTCTCTACCTCTCACTCTCTCCTCTCTCTCTCTCTCTCTCTCTCTCTCTCTCTCTCTCAAAATAAATAAACTTTTAGAAAGGAAAAAAAGAAAAAGAAGCAAATTCAAAAATTGGTTGATTTTAACATTAGGACAAACTCAAATTGTAAACGAAAAACAGTACACTATGAGGTTCTGTAGTGAATCCTATTTAAAGTCTGGTTATTGATTTAAAAAGAAAAAAAAACTAATACATATAGGGGCACCTGGGTGGCTCAGTCAGTTAAGCATCAGACTATTGATCTAAGCTCACGTCATGATAATGGTAATATTCAAAGTTGATAAATTGAGAAATAGCCCTATAAGTATGTTATTTAGAAATATAGAGTTATAGGGGCGCCTGGGTGGCTCAGTCAGTTGAGCGGCTGACTTTGGCTCAGGTCATGATCTCGCGGTCCCTGAGTTCAAGCCCCGCGTCGGGCTCTGTGCTGACCGCTCGGAGCCTGGAGCCTGTTTCAGATTCTGTGTCTCCCTCTTTCTCTGACCCTCCCCTGTTCATGCTCTGTCTCTGTCTCAAAAATAAATAAATGTTAAAAAAAATTAAAAAAAAAAAAGAAATATAGAGTTATAGAGTGGCTCAGTCGGTTAAACGTCTGACTTCAGCTCAGGTCATGATCTTGTGGTTTGTGAGTTCAAGCCCCACATCAGGCTCTCTGTTGTCAGTGCACAGCCCGCTTTGGATCTTGCATCTCCCTCTCTCTGCCCCTCCTCTGCCTTGCACATGCTCTCGCTCTCTCAAAAATAAAGAAACATTTAAAAAATTTTTAGAAATACAGAGTTAAATAACAGAAAAAGGGGCTGAAAGAGTTCAAAACAGTTGCCAGTAGAGAATGAGTCTGGGTGGCATGGGTGAGGGCAGCAAGGTGTAGTGATGTTAGCAGAAGACTGCTTTTTTCATTGCAAGTCACTTTTGTACTATTTGATCTGTTGCTTATATCATTATGACAAAATTCCTAATTTTTTATTTATTTTAAATGTTTATTTTTGAGAGAGAGTGGGCACCCGCAGGGTTCTGCGCTGTCAGTGTCCAGTGCAGGGTTCGGGCAGCACAGAGCCCGATATGGGGCTCGAACTCACAAATGGTAAGATCATTACCTGAGTCGCAGTGGGACACTTAACCGACTGAGCCACCCAGGTGCCCCTAAATGGCTAATTTTTTTAAGCTTATTTATTTATTTTGAGAGAGACAGCACGAGTCGGGGAGGGGCAGAGAGAGGGGGAGAAAGAGAGACAGAGACAGAGACACATAGCGAATCCCAAGCAGGCTCCGCACTGCCAGCGCAGAGCCGGATGTGAGGCTTGAACCCACGAAGCCTGAGATCGTGACCTGAGCAGAAACCAAGAGTCCGACGCTTAACCGGCTGAGCCACCCAGGCGCCCCTAAATTGCTAATTTTTAAAAAGCAGATGGGGTTTGATTGAAAAAGAAACAAGAAACCACACCACAAAAAGTAATAATGAGTCACCAGTCAATACATTCAAAGAGGAGTGAGCCATGGGACAGTCAGCAAAGCAACTCACTAAAGAACGTGAGAACCAGCTGGAGCAGGTGTACCCTCCCCTCTCCTTCTCAGAAACAGAGTTGCTGGCAGCGGTGGCTTCGCCCTAGGCCAATAGGTGTCACACTACTGGGCTTGTTTTGGGGCTTGTTAAAACCTAGATCGCTGAGCCCCACCCCCAAAGTTTCAGTCGGGCTAGGGTGGGGCAAAGAATTTGCATTTCCAGCAGTTTCCTGATAAAGCTGCTGCTGCGGCTACAGGGAATCTGGGACCACAGTGAGAACCTCGAATCCGGGATGAAGCTAGAACTGCTCTCTAAACAGGCAAAACCGTAACACTTAACGACAGAGAACTAACCAAAAGTTGCTGGAGGGAGGTGGGCTAGGTGGGGCGATGGGGACCAAGGAGGGCGCTTGTCATGATGAGCACAGGGTGTTGTATGGAAGTGATGAGTCACTCAATTCTGCTGAAACCGATATTGCACTGTAAGGTAATTAACTAGAATTTAAATACAAAGTTGAAAAGAAAAGGAAAAAAAAAGTACATGAAAACCGGCAGGCAACGTGCCTCAGGAGGGTTCTTTTAATAAGGGGACTGAGGGCCGGGAGACACGCAGCACAGCTAAAACTAACTCCAGGCCTCCACAACAGATGCCAGGAAAAAGAAGGAAGAGAAGAAGCAGGAGTAAAAGCCAAGGATAGAAACACGCTAACTTGCTATTTTTCCAGAATAAAGCTCTTCTTACTTTGACAATTGAGGAGGTCCCCAACCTGCTTGCACGCTGCCCACATCCTGACCAGCAGAATGCCTGCAAATATTCCTCACCCACTGACCTAAAACCCACACTCGGGGCTCCCATACAGGGAAAAACCACGTCAATCAACTGCAGGAAAACCCCAAAGCAGCTACACACTAACGTCTATATTTATATATATATAAACGTGTATTGTATATTTTTTTAATGTTTATTTATTTTTGAAGGGGGGGTGGTGCAGAGGATCCAAATCTGGCTCTGCCTTGACAGCTTCGGCGCTGACAGCCGTGAGCCCCAAGGCGGGGCTTGAACTCACAAAACGGGAGACTCTCCCACCGCGAGATCATGACCTGAGCGCAAGTCGGATGCTCAACCAACTGAGCCACCCAGGCGCCCCACAGGAACGTGTATTATAAATGTGAAGGGACGAAAAGGCATGTGAAGAAGATCCACGGTATAAAAGAGGAGGTCTGACGTGAAACACACGCACACACAAACAACTCACCCTAAAAGAAGTATAATTCAGGAAGAGAAATGTATATTTGTCCTAATTCTGGGGAGTAGCCTCGGAGAAAGTTGAGAGAAAATGTCAAGCAACAAGAGCAAACTGCTCTGACAAAGGAGCCCAGCTTCTCACAGAGTTGGAGGAACGTAAAATACATGACTATCAAAACTAAAAAAAAGGAAAAAAAAAGTGAATGGGCAGAATAATGAATGAACAAAGTAATGGCCAAATTCGTGATCTGGACGATAAACCCAAGGATATGTCCCAGGACATGATACACAAGACAAGAAAATACATGATATGTGAAGGAAAATGAACAGAAGAGGAAGGAAGTCCTATGTTCATCAAATGGAAGTTCTTCAAGGAAAGCAAATGGAGAAGGGGGGAAAAATCAGAAACAACAAGGCAATATATATATATATATGTATATATATATATATATATATATGTATATATCCCTAAGCTTAAGAATGAATGATTTCAGGGGCGCCTGGGTGGCGCAGTCGGTTAAGCGTCCGACTTCAGCCAGGTCACAATCTCGCGGTCCGTGAGTTCGAGCCCCGCGTCAGGCTTTGAGCTGATGGCTCGGAGCCTGGAGCCTGTTTCCGATTCTGTGTCTCCCTCTCTCTCTGCCCCTCCCCCGTTCATGCTCTGTCTCTCTCTGTCCCAAAAATAAATTTAAAAAACGTTGAAAAAAAAAATTAAAAAAAAAAATGAATGATTTCAGAATGAAGGGGCCCACAGAATGCCAGGCCAGCGTGGTATAACAAGACCCAGAACTAGGTGCATCGTGGTGAAAATCCCTAATAAAATTCAGATTAAAATATCTACGTGTATGTACGTGGAAAGTTTCCAGAAAGAGAAGCATGTTACTTACCAAGGAATAAGAATCAGTCTGACGTCAGACTTACCAAGATTGCTAGATGCTTGAATGTCTTCTAAGCAAGGTCAACTTCATCACTTAAGGGTTCAGTGGCAATGAAAATGTGGGACTCCATGATAAAAAAGTATTAAGAATTTCAAGATGGTGACAGGAGAGTCTTATACCAAACAGGGGAGGGTGGGCACTTCCAAGCACAGGGTCCTTCTAAGTACGGGGGCCTCTTATTTTGTGCTTCCTTTATTTCCTGGTCCTTCCCAGCTCCCAAGGCTTATAATACTTCATGCTATTTTCTTTCTTGGAGAGCACAGGTCTCATGCCAATAAAGGCAGTCCTGTTTCCAAGTTCTGACAAGCAAAGATTTTGAACCTAACATTCTATACTCAGCCAAACTGTTGACTAAGTAGAAGGGCAAATAGAGATGTTTTGGGACTTGTAAGAATTTAGAAAATTTATTTGACACCTATCCTACATGAAAATGGTATTTGAGTAGCTTTCAAAACAACTTAGAGCTTCCAGAAAAATAAATCAGGACTCCAAGAAATAAAGTGGCTTGAAATACCAGACACAGTGGTAGCTGGGAATGACCTAGAAGTAAAGGAAGATGAAAAGAAAATGGCATACATTAGGTGTTGATGCTTAAGCAATTTTTCTTGAAACTTCTAAGATTTAGTGACAGTGGATTCCATTCCTTTTCTATAGAGCCAATCATTGCTGGTTCAGTGGTAAATAATATTTAAATAATTATAATATTATAATGGCTTTTTTAATGATTTTTATTCGTAGAATCAATCTATAGTCAAAACACACACACACACACACACACACACACACACCATCATTATGATTACAGAACAGAATGTAAACCTTGGTAATGTAAGAAAAAAGAAAGTCACATAAGGAAATAAGAGACAGATAAGAAAAGCAGAGAGCCCATTGGATCTACCAGCATCTGATAAATCCAGAAATAAAGGTTTTAGTATTTTATCTGAAATTGTAAAATACCCCATAGGAAAACTAAAGAACTAAAATAATATATCGAATAAAAACTGGTAGGGAAAGTAGGTGGCATTGTAAGATGTATTAGATTCTTCATTTTCATAGCAAGGCATTAGTAGACGCTTTCTGATTAACCAAAAAACAAAGGTATAAGCATATTATTTCAGGTTCTGTGATAACCACCATAAAATTTTTAAACAGGAATTCTTGACAATTCTGAAGAGTGAGACTGAGGGAGTAGTTTGGCAAGGAAATATAATGTCTATTTTTCGTTTTGTATTTTCATTTTCTACTTTTCTGTATCATTCTAATTTTGCTATGTGTGTGCATTATTTCTATAATTAAAAACCAGTGCATCAAGAAAGGAAATGAGAGTGATAGGAATCAGCAGGAGCCAGTATGGCTCGATGAACTTGATTTTCTTCCTGGTTACTAGCCTGGTAGATCAAGATAACTCATTACGACCATGTCCCAGACCTTCTTCTAGGAGCCGGGGATGCAGTAGTGAACCTTAAAAAGAAAAAGAAACAAAAAACTGAACCTACATGCAAGTACAGGAAGTTCACATCCTAGGTGGTAAGGTCTAAAGCAACTTCAATTAGGGAAAGGTCAAGGGATGCCTGGGCGTATGGCAGTTTTGGATTGGGTGACCAGGGAAGGCCTCACTGAGAAAGTGACTAAATAACCAAAGACATGAAAGTGATAAGGGAGTGCTCATGGGGATACCTGAGGGAAAGTATTCCAGGTAGAATAGCCAGTGCAAAGGCCCTGGGGCAGGAATACACTGAGTAAGCTCCAGGTACCCAGTGGCTGGAGTGGAGAGAACAAAAGGGAGTCTTGTAAAAGATGATATAAGAGAGGTAAGAGAGTAGGGGCAGATGACACAGGCCTTATCTGCTCTTTGAAAGACTTCAGTTTTTCTAGTGAACAAAATGGCAAGAAAGAGCCCTGTGATATGGTAGAGCACGGAACTTCTCAAACTTTAGCAAACACTCACGTGACCTGAGGGCCATGTGAGAACACAGATTCTGATTCAGCAGGCTTGAGGTGGGCGTTGAGGTTCTCCAGTTCTACAAGCTCCCTGGTTATACAACGCTGCTGGTCTGAGAACCACCCCGTGAGTAGTAAGAGTAGCTGACCCAAGCAGAAGTAAGCCTCATTAGACAGCTTTCAACAGAGGGGGACATGCTACTTTAAAAATCTCTGGGAGCGCCTGGGTGGCTCAGTTGGTTAAGTGGCTGACTTCGGCTCATGTCATGATCTCATGGTTCTTAGGTTCCAGCCCCACATCAAGCTCTAATGCTGACAGCATGGAGCCTGCCTGGGATTCTGTCTCCCTCCCTCTCTCTCTGCCCCTTCCCCACTTGTGCTGTCTCTCTCTCTCTCTCTCTCTCAAAATAAATAAATAAACTTAAAAATAAAATAAAGCAAAATAAAATCTCTGAGCACTACAGACTTTATTCACATGGCTGGATGGAGTTATTTGCTTCAGGTAAATAGTACCTAAAGAATGAGCAGGCTCTTCCATTCGGAGGACTCCGATCAAAAGCCAGTGAGGACCTGAGGTCCTCAGTCCAACAAACTATGTTGAACTATATCCTGCCAACTACCACTTAAGTGAGCTTGAAACAGAATCAGGGGCACGGGGGTGGCTCAGTCGGTTAGTCGTCTGACTCGGTTTCCGCTCAGGTCATGATTTCATGGGTTCGAGCCCTGCATCAGGGTCTGTGCTGACAGTGCAAAGCCTGCTTGGAATTCTCTCTCTCCCTCTCTCTCTCTCTGACCCTCCCCCACTCACGCTGTCTCTGTCTCTCTCAAAGTAAATAAATAAACTTTAAAAAATTAAAAAGAAAAAGAAAAGACACAGAATCAACCCCCCTATCAAGCCAACTACAGCCCTATCAAATACCTCGACTGCAGTCTGTGACAGACCCTGAGCCAGAAGGCACAGCTAAGCCACCCCCAGATCCCGGACCCACAGACACTGTGAAATAATAGATGTTTGTGTTTTGAACCACTAAATTTCAGAGTAATTTGTTACACAGCAATAGATAACTCATACACCATCAAAATTCTCCTTTAAATCTATGGGGCATTTATGATGCTATAGCCCGCATTATCAAGAACATTCCTGATAGGCAAGTTCCTAGGCAGGAACTTTTAACTAGGCGTTGGTGAAAACCAAATCATTTGTGTAAGGCTCACATACCCGATGACTGAAAGAATTTTCCACTGACTGGCCTCTGGCTCCATACATTTAAAAAAACCGGTTTCTTCTCCCTTATTCACATATTTCGTATCAAATTACCAACTCTTGCCCTGAACCTTCCTGTCATAAAACGGGGTGAATCAACATAGTGGCGGTAGGAGTGCTCCTGGTATTCAGCGCTGGGAGGGGGCTGGCTCATTCTGACTCACCAGCGCCGACTCTTAGCTTTTCAGGAATTTTGGGAGGTCGTTGTTGATCATAGCCATTCTTAACAATTAAATAACAGGGGCGCCTGGGTAGCGCAGTCGGTTAAGCGTCCAACTTCAGCCAGGTCACGATCTCGCGGTCCGTGAGTTCGAGCCCCGCGTCAGGCTCTGGGCCGATGGCTCGGAGCCTGGAGCCTGTTTCCGATTCTGTGTCTCCCTCTCTCTCTGCCCCTCCCCGTTCATGCTCTGTCTCTCTCTCTCCCACAAATAAATAAAAAACGTTGAAAAAAAAATTAAAAAAAAATTAAATAACATAAATGTGTAATGAAATAATGCTAAAAACAAAGAAAATAAATACTCAAAACACATCCTTTCCTAATTATTTCATGACATTTTACTATCACTATGCTCTCGGAGTTATTTACATCTACTGTATTCATACGGTGCCTATACTAGACGATGGTATATACTCTTCCCGCCCCACATACAGTGATGACACCAAAAGCTTGGAGTAGGTGGGAGCATTTATACCACAGAAATCAGCGTTCAGGGGCGCCTGGGTGGCGCAGTCGGTTAAGCGTCCGACTTCAGCCAGGTCACGATCTCACGGTCAGGGAGTTCGAGCCCCGCGTCGGGCTCTGGGCTGATGGCTCAGAGCCTGGAGCCTGTTTCCGATTCTGTGTCTCCCTCTCTCTCTGCCCCTCCCCCGTTCATGCTCTGTCTCTCTCTGTCCCAAAAATAAACGTTGAAAAAAAAAATTTAAAAAAAAAATCAGCATTCGGTACCAACCTGGTTCTAAGCATTTCCTAGCACGGCCTGGTAGCCGCTGCTACTCCAGGTTCACTCTGCCGTCGCATAACCATGCACAGAACTGACTGCCACCTATCGAAATCTGTCCCACAAACCCAAACAAAAGGAAACCCCAGTTCAAAGTTCCTTGTCAGGGCACCACTCCTCCACAACCCACCAGGAGGGTACATGTGACGGAGAGGAAACTGGAGTGGAAAGAGACGTCAGTTTTAACCAACTGCCGTCAAAATATCTTTTTGCTAAAAGGCATCCAAACCAGCCAGGAGAAGGTCAAATTGTCACTCTTTGCAGATGACATGATACTCTATATGGAAAACCCAAAAGATTCCACCAAAAAACCACTAGAACTGATCCATGAATTCAGCAAAGTTGCAGGACATAAAATCAATGCACAGAAATCAGTTGCATTTCTCTATACCAATAATGAAGCAACAGAAACAGAAATCAGGGAGTCAATCCCATTTACAATTGCACCAAAACCCAGAAAATACCTAGGAATAAATCTAACCAAAGAGGTGAAAATTTTATACACTGAAAACTATAGAAAGCTTATGAAAGAAATTGAAGAAGACACAAAAAAATGGAAAAATACTCCATGCTCCTGGATAGGAAGAACAAATATTGTTAAAATGTCGATACTACCCAAAGCAATCTACATATTCAATGCCACATCTATAAAAATAACACCAGCATTCTTCACAGAGCTAGAACAAATCATCCTAAAATTTGTATGGAACCAGGAAAGACCACAAATAGCCAAAGCAATCTTGAAAAAGAAAACCAAAGCAGGAGGCATCACAACCCCAGACTTCAAGCTGTATCACAAAACCGTAATCATCAAGACAGTATGGTACTGGCACAAGAACAGACACTCAGATCAATGGAACAGAAATGGACCCACAAATGTATGGCCAACTAATCTTTGATGAAGCAGAAAAGAATATCCAATGAAATAAAGACAGTCTCTTCAGCAAGTGGTGCTGGGAAAACTGGACAGCGACATGCAGAAGAATGAACCTGAACCACTTTCTTACACCACACACAAAAATAAACTCAAAATGGATGAAAGACCTAAATGTAAGACAGGAAGCCATCAAAATCCTAAAGGAGAAAGCAGGCAAAAACTCTTTGATCTTGGCTGCAGCAACTTCTTACTCAACACATCTCCGGAGGCAAGGGAAACAAAAGCAAAAATGAACTACTGGGACCTCATCAAAATAAAAAGCTCTGCACAGCGAAGGAAACAATCAGCAAAACTAAAAGGCAACCAACAGAATGGGAGAAGATATTTACAAATGACATATCAGATAAAGGGTTAGTATACAAAATCTACAAAGAACTTATCAAACTCAACACCCAGAAAACAAACAATCCATCAAAGAAATGGACAAAAGATGTGAATAGACACTTCTCCAAAGAAGACATCCAGATGGCCAACCGACACATGAAAAAAAATGTTCAACATCACTCATCATCAGGGAAATACAAATCAAAACCACAATGACATACCACTCACACCTGTCAGAATGGCTAACATTAACAACTCAGGCAACGACAGATGTTGGTGAGGATGCAGAGAGAAAGGATCTCTTTTGCACCACTGGTGGGAATGCAAACTGGTGCAGCCACTCTGGAAAACAGTATGGAGCTTCCTCAAAAAACTAAAAATAGAACTACCCTACGACCCAGCAATTGCACTACCTGGTATTTATCCAAAGGATACAGGTGTGCTGTTTCAAAGGGGCACATGCACCCCAATGTTTATAGCAGCACTATCAACAATAGCCAAAGTATGGAAAGAGCCCAAATGTCGATCGATGGATGAATGGATAAAGAAGATGTGGTATATATACAATGGAGTATTACTTGGCAATCAAAAAGAATGAAATCTTGCCATTTGTAACTACATGGATGGAACGGGAGGGCATTATGCTAAGTGAAATTAGTCAGAGAAAGACAAAAATCATATGACTTCACTCATATGAGGGCTTTAAGAGACAAAACAGATGAACACAAGGGAAGGGAAGCAAAAATAATATAAAAACAGGGAGGGGGACAAAGCATAAGAAACTCATAAATATAGAGAACAAACAGAGGGTTACTGGAGGGGTTGTGGGAGGGGGGATGGGCTAAATGGGTAAGGGGCACTAAGGAATCTACTCCTGAAATTATTGTTGCACTATATGCTAACTAACTTGGATGTAAAATAAAAAAAATAAATTAAAATACCAAAAAAAAATTTTTTTTTGCAAATTTGTTAAAAACAAGATAATGTGAAGGGGCACCTGGGTGGCTCAGTTGGTTAAGTCTCCAACTCTTGATTTCATCTCAGGTCATGATCTCGTGGTTTATGGGTTTGGGCCCCGCTTCGGGCTCCCAGCTGACAGTGTGGAGCCTGCTTGGGATTCTCTCTCTCTCTCTCTCTCTCTCTCTCTCTCTCTCTCCCCCTCCCCAGCTTGCGTGAGCTTTCTCTCTCAAAAATAAATAAACAAAAAAAACCCAAAACACGATATGTGAATACCTTGCTAGAGCCCCTCCTAAGACATTGGGAGGAGCTCCAGCAAGTAGGAGGCCCCTGAAGCTAAAGCTTCATGGACCTCATGGTAAATCCACCTCTGTTCCAGAACTTTCTGGATGCTTCCATCACCCCTCAGTGGCTCCCACAAGAGTTGACTCGGGGCTTGGGAACATGGGATGAGGGACATTGAGAGCTCTAGCATCTGACATGTTTCTGCACGTTCTGTGCTAATGCTCACTCAGTGGGGGGGGGGGGGGGCTCTCAACACACACATGCTGGAAGGACTGTGCCCCTCCCCGTCTAATATTTCTCTCTGAAAGAGACTGCCCTAGGGGCATGTCTTTCTCATTCTTCATTGCCAAAAAGCCATTAGCTTGCCTGGGCTGCCACAACAAAATACCAGACTGGAAGCCTTAAACTATAAAAATGAATTTTCTTATGCTTATGGAGGCTAGAAGTCTAAGAGCAAGATGTTGGTAGGTTTGTTTTCTTCTCAGCCCTCTTTGTTGGCTTGAAGATGGCCATCCTCTTGCTGGACCTTCCCATGGTTGTCCCTCTGTGTTGTCGTGACCTAGTGTCTCTCTGTGTCCAAATATCCTCTTCTTAGAAGGACACCAGTCAGATTGGATTAGGACCCATTCTAAAGACCTCGTTTTAACTTAATCATCTTTAAAGACCTTGTCTCCATGGCACAAAAACAGACACATAGACCAATGGAATAGAATAGAAACCCC
>NW_024412391.1:7752138-7767090 GCF_014898765.1 Herpailurus yagouaroundi | reverse complement strand
GAGAGGGTGGGTGATGGGTATTGAGGAGGGCACCTTTTGGGATGAGCACTGGGTGTTGTATGGAAACCAATTTGACAATAAATTTCATATATAAATAAAAAAATTTTTGAAAAAAAAAAACCAAAAAACAAAAAAAAAATAAAGACCTTGTCTCCAAATACAGTCACATTCTGAGGTACTAGGGTTGGGATTTCAACATGTGAATTTGGTGGAGGGTGGGGGTGGGGGACACAATTTACCCCTTAATGCTAACCTTCTCGGGAGATGCTAAGCTCAGCCTCTTGTCCTAACACTGATAGTAATAAGACTGATGGAAAAAAGACCTCATTTATCAAAAAGGAAAATATAGCAGTATTTCAAAAACTATCATTCTGTTGCAGAATTATTCAGGAGATTCACAGAGAATGGGATCATAAGGAGGACTTCACGTCTGGGAGCTACAAGGAGGCAGGTGATGACAGTGTGAAAAGTGCCGTGCAAAAGTGGGACCGCCTGGTACCCGAAGAGTTCTCCGTCACTTGAAGCCTTCACAGAACTCAATTGTCAGAGACAGGTGCCCAAGCAGAAGCTGGAAAACTAGTCTGAGGCTATTCAATCACTAGACAAGGTTTTAAATTAAACAATCTTCGGGGCACCCGGGTGGCTCAGTCAGCTAAGCGCCCGACTCTACTCAGGTCATGACATTGCAATCCGTGGGTTCAAGCCCTGTGTCAGGCTCTGAGCTGTCAGCCTGCTTCCGATTCTGTGTCTCCCTCTCTCTCTGCCCCTTACAGGCTCATGCTCTATCTCTCTCGCCTTCAAAAAGAAATAAACATTAAAAAAAAAATTAAACAACCTTCAAGACTCCACTACCCCCACATTCTCCAATTTTTTTCACAATCAACATGACAACCACATCACTGGATTTAGCAAATCTTTTATTTAAGAAATGTCGACTGTTATAATTCAAAGTCTATTTCATCACTGAGAGCTATTGCTAAGTAGTTTTCCCTTAAATTTCTGTCTGGGAAAGATCTGAAATGATGGAAAGGCAAAATAAAAACAAAAATTCCCCAAGCTTCAAGATTTGAAAGTCAAGAAAAATGTTCCAGATCTCAGCATGAAATGATCCAAAATAGGCAATATAATTTTCACATCTCTTGGAAAAATACTGAGTCATATTGCCCACCCACATCTTACAAAAATAACAGAAATCCAATGATTCAAGCAAGATACTCTGCCATTGTCTGAAGCAAACATTTGAGTCATTCAGGAAAACGAGGAGCAAAGTCCCCTCAGTGAGAAAACATTGAAATTCCATGTCCCAAGGGAAGTTTTGTAATGAGGAGTTCTCTCCAGCCCCAAACATACCTTTTTCTCACATCCCGGGATACCTTCGGGCCAGAAATCAGAAGTCCCCTTTGCCAGATCAACAAACAGCACTTGTTGAACAGGCAGAGGACAGCCCCGCGTTCAGTGAGCAGTGATTAGGACTCGGTCAACAGTCGCCTGGGACAAAGGTGGGAACCGCTTCCCAGAGACCCCCAGGGCAGATGGAGGCCACACTTCGCCCACCCCCTGGATTCCGGTCACCTCCCAGACCACCTGTGCGTCTCTACATTCAGCAGCAGCAGGCTGGCCCTCCGTGCCCTCCACCCGAGATTCACCCCCCTTGCTCTCCCTCTTCTGGCCAACTGTTCTGTGCCTTCGTCCCCTTCCCCCCATGGGCCTCCTTCCCTCCCTGCTCCCCATTAGCCCCTTTCTCTCTCTCTTTCTGCAAAGCCCAAGTTTCCCTGTCACCGCCTAGCGGAGTGTCTGATGGCAGTAACTGCTCAAGAAAGGTTTGACACGGGACGACGACCACAACAACAGAAGGAATCCTAAATAAGCCGCTTCTGGGCTTGTCACTCCTGAAGGAACTGACCCAAGTGCCCTCCCCCCACGAGGAACTTCGGAGCCTCTGTTTCCTCTCCGGTCCCTGGTGCTGTGCTTGGCACCACTAGGAAATTACTGAAAGGGCTCCAGGAAGGGCACCAAGGCCCAAGGATGCCAAACGAGGGCCCTCTGCCCGTCCTCATGCCACTCAGTCTCTGCAACACCGGGCAGCGATGATGACTCACTCTCTAAAAGAAGTATCCTCTGGGCTGCGGCAGCCCCTGCTCTCTTCGTAATTCAACCAACCACGGCCTGCACGGCCCTCTCTCTGCGGCACCTGCTCTGGGGCCTGGTCTTTGCCGACTCCTCTTGCTTTCCACTCTCTGCACACCTCAGACCTCCCCTCCCTTCAGAGAGCGCCCCTTCGGAGGCTTCGAGCCGACCTCAGTCTCCATCCCTGTTCAGACACGGCCGCTTCTCTTCCTCATTCGTGCTCATCACCCGTCTTCCAGTCGTGCACCTTCAACCCTTTATCTTCTTGGATTTCCATTGAGCTTTGCCACCCCACCTTTAACGCCCTCATCCCAGTCACGTGAATGAGAAATAGTCCTTACCAGGCCCTACGAGTTCTTTCTTTAATTTTTTTAAATGTTTATATACTTTAAAAAAAATTTTTTTTTCAACGTTTTTATTTATTTATGGGACAGACAGAGACAGAGCATGAACGGGGGAGGGGCAGAGAGAGAGGGAGACACAGAACCGGAAACAGGCTCCAGGCTCCGAGCCATCAGCCCAGAGCCTGACGCGGGGCTCGAACTCACGGACCGTGAGATCGTGAGATCGTGACCTGGCTGAAGTCGGACGCTCAACCGACTGCGCCACCCAGGCGCCCCTTAAATGTTTATTCACTTTTGAGAGGGAGAGAGAGAGACAGAGACAGAGCACGAGCGGGGGAGGAGCAGAGAGAGGGAGACACAGAATCCGAAGCGGGCTCCAGGCTCCGAGCTGTCAGCACAGAGCCCGACGCGGGGCTTGAACTCACAGACTGCGAGATCATGACCTGCGCCGAAGTCGAACGCTTAACCAACTGAGCCATCCAGGAGCCCCATCTTTCTTTAAAATTGTTTTCTCCGGGAGCCTGGGTGGCTCAGTTGGTTGAGCATCCGACTCTTGATATCAGCTCAGGTATGATCCCAGGGCTGTGGTATCAGCTCAGGGCTGACCCCACGTGGGCCTCTGCACTGAGCATGAAGTCTGCTTAAGATTCTCTCTCTCTCTCTCTCTCTCTCTCTCTCTCGGGGCACCTGGGTGGCTCAGGTGGTTAAACATCTGACTTCAGCTCAGGTCATGATCTTACAATTTATGAGTTGTATGTGTGGTGACATTTCATCAGCTGGTGGCTTCTTTTGATCCTGTGTCTCCCTCTTCTCCCCCCCCCCCCCATCCCTAACATACAAAATTAATAAGTAATAATATATTAATAATGATACATATTATATTGTAATGTTATAATAATATACTATTAATATGAACTAATAAATAAAAATAATTAATTAATCTGTCTAAAATTAAAACAATTAATAAAAAGAAATTAAAATTGTTTTCTTCCCTGCCTCCCTCCCACACTTTTCCTTCCTTCTTACCACACACCTGGATGCCTTGAGTTTTAGCCCCTCTTTCCTCCAGTTCGGCCTGAGGCATCTTCCTAAAGCACCTCACTGATCCACACTGCCCTGCTGTTAGACTACAGCAGGCTCCCAGTCTAAGGAATTGGCTCATGTGATTGATTTTTGATTACGGAGGCTGACAAATAAAAAATCTGGGCAGGTTGGCACGCTGGAGACCCAGGGAAGAGTTGATGTTGCCACTCAGGTTTGAAGGCAGCCTGTTTGCAGAATTCCCTCTTCCTCTGGAGCAGTTAGTCTTTCTCTTAAGGCCTTCAACTGATTGGATCGGGCCCACCCACGTTATGGAGGTGATGTCCACTGGTTCAAATGTTCATCCCATTCCAAAAAATGCTGGGTTGGTCAACCTGTGCTGCTATGACCAACACCATACCTGGGTGGCTTCAACAACAAACACTTGCTCCTCACAGTTCTGGAGGCTGGGAACTCCAAGACCAAGTTTCCCGCCAATTCAGTTCCTGGTGAGGGCCTGCTCTCCGGTTTGCAGATGGATGCCTTGTTGCTGTGTCCTCACATGGCAGAGAGAGAGAAATTGTCTCGCAAGCTCATGTGCTAATCTCATTATGAGAGCTCCATTCTTCTGAAGGCCCCACTTCCAAATACCACCACACTGGGATTAAGGCTTCAACTTATGAATTTATAGGAGAACACAAATTTTCAGTCCATACCAAATACCTTCCCAGAAATCTCTAGAATGGTGTTTCGCCAACTGTCTAGGTACCGTGGCTTATCCAAGTGGACACGTGAAATTAACCATCACAGCCTCTCCAAACTCTGACACTGGCTCTCTCAACTCAAGACACCGCTAGGCTCTGTTTAGATTCCTCTCCCTTACACGGCAGGCAGAAACTCTCTCCAGGTAGTAATCTGGGGGAATTTAATGGTGCCCCTTATTGGTTCCAATTCTTTCAGTGATCACTGTTTTGCATTGCCTGTTGTACAAAGTCTGAAAACTGTTCTCTTATACATCTTGTCTGGTTTGTCAATTGTTTTAGGTGGGAGGGTAAATCCAGTCCCTGTGGTTCCATTATAGCTCAAGGCAGAAGTTTATTTCTACATCATGCTATGAGGAGTGCTTTGTTCATCTAAGCTCATGTTCATCAAATAGCATTTTTATTTTCGAATTTAACATTTTTTAAATGTTTTATTTATTTTTGAGACAGAGAGAGACAGAGCATGAGCAGGGGAGGGGCAGAGAGAGAGCGAGACACAGAATCTGAAGCAGGCTCCAGGCTCTGAGCTGTCAGCACAGAGCCCGATGCAGGGCTCGAACTCACAAACTGCGAGATCATGGCCTGAGCTGAAGTTGGACGCTTACCGACTGAGCCACCAAGACGCCCCTCTATTTTCTAATTTTAAAATGAAGCTGTTTATATCACAGAAAGGGCAAAAAGAGGCCATACCTTTGGCTGTGTAATCTTCTTCTTTTTGTGAATATATTACTCTCTCCATAAATCCATTTATGACTCTTTTATTATCATCATTATTTTTTTTTTAATTTTTTTTAATGTTTATTTATTTTTGAGACAGAGAGAGACAGAGCATGAATGCGGGGAGGATCAGGCAGAAGGAGACACAGAATCTGAAACAGGCTCCAGGCTCTGAGCTGTCAGCACAGAGCCTGACGCGGGGCTTGAACTATTATTATCATTATTATTAACCATCTCAGTAAACACTTTTGGATGAAGACCTGTGAATTGGCGCTAAAATCGTTCTGGGACCACGCACTCACGAATCCTCTTGGATCCTAAGAGAGAAGCACCCTGCCACTATGCAGATGCTGGACACGGAAGTTCCTGCAGCGGGGAGGTTACTTAGGGAGTGTGGACAACCGGAGTCAGAACACAGAGCCCAAACCTGATCTGCTTTTGAGGTGTGAGTTGCTCTCAGTTGGCAGGCCCCAAAGCCTCTCTTTCCAGGACAAAGACTACTCTCTATCCAGAAAAGGACAACAGAGCGTCTAGTTGCATGCTAAGGGAGTCTGGTCTGAAATGACTAACGGAAGGAGAGGAGAATTGATCTGAGAGGTCAGAGGTGCTTGGTCCTGCCGAGGCGATGCCCCGCTACACCCCAGGAGGAAAGAGACAACCCGAGTGTCCTGCTATCATGGATAGAACGTGCTTCATGCCCTTCTCCTTGTGCCTTGCTCATCGAAGGCCCAACACAAATATTGGTTATAATTGGTGAATGGAAGATAGAACCAAGGGGAGTGCCAGGGTGGTTCAGTGGGTTCAGCACCCAACTCTTGATTTCGGCCCAGGTCAAGATCTCATGGTTCATGGGTTCAAGCCCTGTGTTGGGCTCCATGCTGGAGGTGCATAGCCTGCTTGGGATTCTATCTTCCTTTCTCTCTAAAAAAAAAAGAAGGAGAAGGAGAAGAAGGAGAAGAAGGAGAAGGAGAAGGAGAAGAAAGATAGAAGGTCTCTGAGAAGCCAAATTTTTTTCTGGAAAGCTCTGTTTCTCCCTGATGGTTTCACCTTTAGCCAGTGTTTTGGTAGTTTTGCCAACACCAGATCTGGGGTGTCTTACACTCACACTCTTACACTCACACCACAGGGACAGAGGCCCGATAATTAATTGGTTCACAGATGCACACATTTTTATCTTTATACTTTAAGTCTTCAATTGTCTGACCTTCAACCATTTAAGGGGCCAGTCTGATGACCTTTGACTCCTGTCATTGACCTCTGACCTCTCAATCGCTTCTGGGAGCAGTGGGGGAGGAGAAGGGGTAGAAGGAAGGTCAACTGTCTATGAAGTAGAAGTAGAAGAAATTCTCTTTTGGTAAGAATCCACCAAGAAGCCTTAAGATAGATAGCAACAGAATACAATGGAGGTGAAAGAGAGAGAGAGAAAGAACCAGATCCCTTTTTTCTGCATCGAACACCGGTGATCCTGAGGCTGGAGACAGCCAAGCAGCCTCAGATCTGATGAGCTCAGCTGACCACAGGAGAGCACCTTACGCAGTAATAATATCTCAGTTCTCGTTGACGGGGCCTGAGAAAGAGCCCCCCATTTTTCCCTCTTTCTCATCTCAGTCAGAGAATCTGCTGGGCAGGACGTTACATTGGCTGAGGGCACGGGCTCAGAAAGTTACACACCAGAGTTTGCAGGCTGGCCCCACCATGTAACACCATTGTGACCCTGGGCAAGACCCTCACGTGTAAGGGGGGGCAGAGTTTGGCAACACCTACCTCATGAGTTGCTGTGAAGATCCAAGTAAGTAAGGCATTTGGAATGTCCCTGTCCTCCGTACATCTCAGTAAATCTGAACTGCTATTATTTTATTTTTCAGACCTTTCTCGAATGTTCTTTGAAGTACCTGGTTTCATTTAAAGAAATTTTGAGGGTAGAGTTGTAGATTGTTATGAAAGATTGAAGACGTGACAAAACAAAACATTTCTGATGGGGGGAAGGGGACAGGGAAACCTGGAGGAAAGAGAACTATATTAAATGGGAAAGACACAAAAATGGCCTTCAAAAAATTAAAATCCTTTTGATGTTTGGAAACATGAAAATGGACTCTGTATAGGTTGCTGCTCTTAGAATGCTTTATATAATAACTGTAAAAGGAGAGCTTATCTGAGATTTAACTCTAAAACTATCAGTTGACTCGATAATCGTATGTTCTTGAATTCTTGTTGCGGATGGGACTACGAAGACGTTAGGAATCTAAGTTGTGCCTATTTGCAAGAATCAGACAAACTCTAAGAACTGGGGGAGAAAGTAGCCTTCCAGTAAAACAAAGAAAGTCATTATGTTCTCTGCACTCGGTGTCCTCCACTGTTTCAAAAAAGATACAGAAAGCCCTGATTTCCAGAAAAGGAGCTGAGAATAAAATGAACCCAGATTCACAGAGAACATCTTTTTTTTTTTTTTTCTTTTTTTCTCCCACAGCTCTAATTAGTCTTGCTTTGGTGCTGCCACTAACATAAATTTCTGCCTTTTTTGTTTCTTTTGCATCACCTTCAAGGATTTCGGAAGAATGAGGTTTTGTCCAAACTAAAATTAATTGCCCTATCTTTCTCATGCTAGATTATTTCTAGAACAAATGCATGTCATTTGTTTGCTCACTCAATAAATATTGATTAAGTCCCTCCGGTGTGGCAGGCACTGGGTGGGGGGCATAAGGACACACACAGCCCCTGACCCCAAGGAGCTCACAGGCTGTGCGGGAGACAGGTGAGGAATTATGCACACTGGAGAGCTATAGGAGCAGCAGGGCCTGGCGTTTAGAGGGGGGCATTCAGGGACATGCCCTCCCAAAGGGAGAAGAGCCTACGTCTGCCCGTCAGTGGGAGGGTTACGAATGTTTTCAGGGGATGTCTTTGATGACTCCTTTTCAGATATGCTTTCCAAATTGGCCTCCTTCTTTCCTTTTCTGTAGGACTTGGGGGCCTCTAAAGTCATCAAGGGTCATGGCTTGCAAAGGCCTTGTACAAATGTGGGAATATTTTTACAGTCCCAATATGTGCTGAGAGCATCAGTGTTATTCGTTAAGAAATGACTGAGAGAGATGCTCAGCCCAGCCATTTCCTCCCCCAGTGTTTGTTGATTGCCTCCTGCAGGCCCCTGTGACTATTATCCTAATTTCCTTCGGGGACTTCCCCAAGGTGAGCCCAGAAGTCCTTCTTCTCAAGGACAAGGATCCTTACATCTAGAAGTCCTTTGGGTACCTCACCCTTAACTTTAAGGCACTGCTGGTTTTCACAAACACTCACAGCACTTTATAGGGGACCCTTACCAAGATTCACCACAGAGTTTCAGTATCTTTTTTTGCCAGACATTCTTTTCATTTCTTTTTTTTAAATATTTTTGTATTTTTGTATTAAAAACAATTTTTTAATGCTTATTTATTTTTGAGAGAGACAGAGAGCAAGCAGGGGAGGGGCAGAGGAGGAGGCGATCAGAGGATCCAAAGTGGGTTCCATGCTAGCAGCAGAGTGCCCAACGCAGGGCTCGAACTCATGAACCTATGAGATCATAACCTAAGCTGAAGTCGGATGTTTAACTAACTGAGTCACTCAGGTGACCCTCTTTTCATTTCTCCTTAAAGATGGCGTCTACCTGAGTGGCTTTTATGGGAATGACCAAAGGTCACGGTTGAGGAAGGGTGTGAAGGGAACAGGAGTCCAAGTGGAAGGGGGTGAGCAGACAAGTTGGGTCAAAGGCCTGGAGAGAGCAGGCCTGGGACCTCAGAGCAGGCTGCCAAGGTTACAAGAGCAGGTGGGGAAAGGCAGTGAGACTCCGCCACAGCCGTCTACTTCCTCCTGCAGGTGAACACCAGGTGCTGACGACAACACCCTCCTCTAACGTCTAGAAGATTTTATCATCTGTTCTAGCTTCCCCAGATTTAGGGACAAACAGGTTTAGGTCTCAGGTTCCCAGGCAATCGAACTCTGAGACAGACCAGAAGGTTATTGGGAATGCCCGAAGGTTCATCGCTGATGGGGCCAGAGGGAAACAGGACGGCGCTAGGGAGGCTTTGGGCTGTGATGTGGTCACAACAAAGGCCTCAGCTCCCCCGAAAGGAGCTCTGGAGCTGAGATGGCCCATCAGTGTCTAGCAATGGGGCAAGGGAGCCACACCCCAGCACTCACCAGTCAGTAGATGTGGGAAGTCCTGGAAGAAGGCGGGTGACCTTGAGCAAGGATGGCAATTTCCGGAAAGAGACGCAACTCAGAGCCACCAGCCACCTCCTCCCAGCAGGCGGGGGAAAGAGCATTCACAGAACCCACTCCTGAGGGGGACGGTCACATAATGAACAATCGTTACCTGTACTTCTCATTTGTTTCCACATTGGATGATGAGCATGTTGTGGGAAAGACTTGCCCTTTCAGCTAGAAGCATCCCTCACAAGGCCCTGCCTCTTGAAGGCCTCCCTGGATGGGATTACCAACTGGGCCTGCAAATACCAAAGTCCTTTATGCTACAGGGATGCCAGCCATGATAAAGGGGCCTTCGGGGGACCGTCATGCTGGCTTGGGATGCCTCATCTTCCCAAAATGCTGAAAATCAGGAGCTGAGGGTCAAGAGGCCTCTCGGAATCTCCACTCCCGCTGACCTAGAGATCTGCAGACCGTGGGTCTCGGTGTGGTCTGGGACCAGCAGCCTCAGCATCACCTAGGAACTCCATAGAAATGCAAATTCTCGGGCCCCAGCCCAGACTTACTGAATCAGAAACTCCAGGGGCGGGGTCCTGCGATATGTGTTCTCACAAGCCCTCCCCGTGACTCAGGCTCACTAGTTTGAGAAGCATGGAGTTAGTAACACAGCATGGTAAGTGTGGGAGGCAAGGGATCCTATGAATCAAGGGAGCCTATGAATCATGCCTTTGCAAGAGCCCGCACCTGGCCAGGGAAGAAGAAAAAGACAAAAAGCGGGAATGACAGAGTATCAAGGGTCAGCGTGTCCGTCCAAGAGCACGGTGTGTCCACTCTGGCCTACGGGCCAGGGGAAGAAGCCAGGCAGGCCCCGACACTCAGCACACACCTGATGCCACCTGAGATGCACTGTGGCAAAGGTGTAAGAGTATCTTTGTTGGCATCCTGCTTCTCGCCGCGTTCAAAGGGTCCCGGGCTGGTTGTGGCTTCCTTATCGCAGTTGAAGGGAGGCACACCGGGTGCCACCTCCTTGGCTGAGAAAAAAACAAGCTTCTGTCCAAGCCTCTCCCTCTATGGGAAGGAGAAGTGAAACGGGCTGCGGGCTGGGGAGGAAGGAGGGCCGAATGGGGTTTCTGGAGATGCCAAAACTTTCTGGTTTGATCTGACGGTACAACCCCAGCAGTGCTAGGAAAACGGAAGCGGCTCCCTCCCTCCCTCCCTCCCTCTGGTCCGTTTGGGCAACGGCTGCGGTAGTCAGGACTTACTGGCACCTGTCCACGCTCTGGTCTTGGAAGACAGAGCCCTTTGTGATAGGTGCATGGAGCCTCCTCGTTAGAGAGAGCAGGTTCAGTCACCTGGAAGAATGACAAATGAACCTGGCCCATATACCTAGGAGCTAAATGGCATGGTGGGGATCTCAGTGGGATCTGTCGGGGGGCGGGAGCGTGCTGTGAAGACTCAGAAGACCCCCAGGAGGATACTGGAGGGAAAGACAGGCTCAGGAGGCCAGGAGATAAGGAGGAGAAGGTGTGGGGGCCAGTAAGAGCAGGACCAGAAGCAGGGAGGCGGGGAGGCCAGGGAGGAAACAAGTCCCACTGGAGCAGAGGGTCCTGCAAAACACACCAGGCGATGGGTCAAGGCCAGCCTAGGGAGCCTCCCCGACAGGGTTGCCAGATAAAACACAGGATGCCTGGTTCAATTTGAACTTCAGAAAAACAAAGAATAATTGTTAGTATAAGTGTGTCCCAATTATTGCAAGACTTTCTGTTCTAAAATATTATCCACCGTTTTTTTTTTTTATTTTTTTTAATGTGTATTTATTCTTGAGAGATGGACAGAGCATGGATGGGGGAGGGGCAGAGAGAGAGGGAGACACAGAATCGGAAGCGGGCCCCAGGCTCCGTGAGCTGTCAGCACAGAGCCTGACGCAGGCCTTGAACTCACAAACTGCGAGATCATGACCTGAGCCGAAGTCAGCTACTTAACCGGCTGAGCCACCCAGGCACCCTGAGCATCCTGTATTTTTATCTGCTCCATTGGGCAACCCTGTTCCTCAAGTAGTTATATTTTATGGTCCCCCACTTACTCCATGAGGTAGTTCTATTGTCACCATCATCCCCATTTTACAGATGAGAAAACTAAGTAGCCGCGGTCACACAACTAGCGACTCTGTGCCCACAGCTGGGGTTCCTAACCTCTAGGCTACGATACAGAGTCTGGAACCCGTCAAACCTTAATTCAAAATCTGGCTCTGCCACTTACAAGGTAATGACGGAATAACAGGGACCCTCAGCAAGTCATTTAATCTCTCTGAGCCTCCAGTTTACCTATTTCCAACTCCTCCCCAGTAGCGTTTTATGAGAACTAAGCGAGGTAACTAAACAAATGGTGAGTGCTCAGTCAATGGTACCGTGATGATGATGATGGTGGTGGTGCTGAGGAGCCTTGAAACTCATCAAGAGGAGTCATTTACGATGCTACAGAAAATGAGGAACCACGAGCAGGGTCTGGGATGGTAGCAGAAGCTGACGTGTCTTCTGCCCTCTCGTGCCTGCCTCCTACCCGGTACCCGGTCTGCTCAGTTCTCTGACTTGTCTCCCTGCCCCTACCCCTACGCACTGAACCAGCCCATCCCACGCGTATAAGAGGCATCCTGGCCCACGCTCACTTCAGAGTCCAGAGCCCCTCGTTGCTGGAGGCGGGGGTTCCCTGCCTGGGCTTCCAGCTCACGTTCCTGACTGTAAGCGGTCCTGGCCTTTCCACTTGTCCATTAGCTCCTCAGATCGCTGCCCAGATGTGCCTACATCCCAGTTCTTGCTGCCATCAGGAAAAAAAAATCCAACAGACGGAGCGTTTTGCACCCATCTCCAACCACATATCACAAACGGGTCCTCCTCCCTGTTACATAACTCAGCCTAACCCAGACCGCCAGCACGCATGCTCGGAATGCCTTTCATCGACATATCTCCTGAGTAAAAGCAAGACAGAAAATATCTGGTGATTAGGTTCAGTTTTAGTCATTTCCTGCCTTCTCAGGACAAGTCAGGTAGACGTTCGCTCCTGGCTCCTCAGCTTCCCATGAAGCCCCTCGCTGCCCCAGGTCCGCTTAGCAAGGGGCCATCCCAGACAAGCTGCCCCACCTTCTCCAGCCGGGTTAGGTGTCCAGGGTACTAGGGATCCAGCAAAGATGCCTAGTGTCATCACTGTTCACTTGTTTATTCCTTATGATTTTTTTTTTAACCATCAGGGCTTCATGTAGCCATTAATCCTAGTAAATAAACTAAAAACCGTATGACCAGTGCTCTCACCAGAACTCTCCTCCAGGGCTCAATGAGTCACGATTACCTCGACCTTCAAGCAGCCCCCCTGATTCTGTCTCTCAGTCTGACCTGTGTGACTCTTTTGTTCCAGGTCATGACAAGATTCCTACTCTCAGGGGGGCAAAATAATATTTTTGACCCAGATTCCAACCATGTGGTCACTCACTCTGAGTCCCTGTTTAACTCACTTTCTTGACTTTTAGAAGCAATGGCCCCTGGCTCCAGCCTGCTCACCAGGCTTGGGCTCCATGCTCTCAACACCGACCCATATTTCTGGTCTCATCTGTTCCCATGCCCTTTGCCTGTGTGGTTGATGTGAGTTTCCAGCCCTCTTCAGACTCTCCCAGCTCCAGGGCTGAGTCCTACCCCCGGACCCTCAGCCACCCACCCCGCAGCACTGACAGTGCCCGGACTCCAGCCATCTGGCCCTCATAAAGTGTCCCTGGCTCCGTGCCGAGCTGCACTACAGATTGGCCCTTGGTTCCCTAGGAAACTGTAGGCTGAACTGGCTGCCAAGTCAATGGAGGGTTTCAGCCATGTGGTTGGCCACCTGGGCAGAAACCTCGCTGATTGCTTTCTTACCTATCATTTCCCCTTTTGAGCTCCGAAGCCCAACCCTATCTGAGTCACCTGGGCCTTGGAAACCTATTCCTTTGGAGTCATTTGCAACTTGGAAACCCAGTCCTCCTGGGTCACGGGCACCTTGGATATCTGATGAATGTCCTGCGTTAATTAAGTCTTTTGTACTCTGAAATATTTCATCTTGTTCCTGGTGTCCTAGGCCTGGGAGACCTGGGCTCTGAGAACCGGCCACCCTGTCTCCAGAACCCAAGTATCTGAGTCACCAGAGCCTTGGTTACTTTTTTTTTTAAATTTTTTTGTTGATGTTTTATTTATTTTTGAGAGAGAGAGACAGAGAGTGCACAAGCAAGGGAGGGGCAGAGAGAGGGAGACACAGAATCCAAAGCAGGCTCCAGGCTCCGAGCTGTCAGCACAGAGCCCAATGTGGGACTCGAACCTGAGCCTTGGTTACTTTTGCTAGATCAATAAAACCCTGCAGTCATGTCAGAGTCCTGCCTTCATTCACCCTCCCCCACACTCATTCACCCAACTTATCTATTCATAAATGTTTATAAAGCATGTATCTTAGATAATATGTTAGCTCAGGTTTCCCAGCAAGGAATAGGCAAGACGTGGTTTCTGGATGAGAGGAGCTCATAGCCCAGTAGAAAGCATCAAAGTAGAGCTAATTCATCTCAACAGTGTAGACAACGTCACAGTAGGGTTGGGGCAAGTTCAAGGTAATGGGAGCAGCACCTGGCAAGAGCATATCTCCTGCCCAGGGGCACAGGGAATGTCTTCCACAGTGAGTCTACACTGAATCCTGAATGACAGTGAGAGCCAGTGAATGAGTCCAAGTGGGAGGGGGCACTCCAGATCTCATGTGTGAAAGGTCAAGGAGAGAGAGCAACTCAAAAGGGAAATGAAAATCATCAACGTGACCAGGGCAGGTGGAGAGGTAGTCAGGCCTGACCATCAAGAAGGAGTTGGTTGGGGGTCCCAGGCTGGTTTAGTCAGCAGAGCATGTGACTCTTGATCTTAGGGTTGTGAGTTCAAACCCCACATTGGGCACGGAGACGACTTTAGGGGGAAAAAAAAAAAAAGAAGGAGTAGGTTGGTATCCTGAGGGTGATGTGAAGGCACTGAGGGATTCTAAGTAATACCCATCTCACCTGCTCTGAATTTCATGCTCAGATCCACACTTTGGGAAGCTCGCCCTGCTTCCCATGATGGAGATGGAGAATGAATCAGAGGGAAGGCAATGTTCTTGGCAGGAAGAGGCTACAGTGGCAGGATTCTGAGGCTGTGATGATAATGGCCTGAACCAAGGAAGCAGTAAAATGTATGAGGAACATAAAATCCACAGGACTTAAGATTGTGCACAAAGCTGAGGGAAAGGGAGAAGTCCAGGAGGGGAGCTCCAGCCCGGGCTGACATCAGTGCACAGAGGAGGGAGGGCTCAGGGAAGGAGAGCCAGGGAGAGCGGTCCTGAGGGGCATCCGGTGAGGGAGCTGTGTCTCCAGGAGCCATGTTGGCCGGAGACAGAGGTCTGAGACTCAGCAGTGTGAGAGGAGGAACGGGAGCCAGGGACACGATCCAATGGGAAAAGCAGAGGCTAAGGATGGAGCCCAGGAAAGATCAGCATTTAGAGACAGACAGAAATTCCACGTAGTCCAAAGTATCTCCCACACCTGACGCTGATTAAGTGTGATGGAAAAAAGTAACTTTATGATGGAGAAACCTGGAAGACACCACTTTAACCAAGTCATCCAGGGGCTCCTGGGTTGCTCAGTCGGTTAAGCGTCCAACTCTTAATTTTGGTTCAGATCATGATCTCATAGTTCATGAGGTTGAGCCCCTTTGTCAAGTGCTACACTGACAATGTGGGCCTGTTTGGGATTCTCTCTCTCTTCCTCTCTCTCTCTCTCT
>NW_024412391.1:7738563-7751738 GCF_014898765.1 Herpailurus yagouaroundi | reverse complement strand
AAAAAAAAAAAAAAAAAAGAAAGAAAGGCTGAGAAATTGTTTTGGACTGAAGGATACCAAGGAAGGGGCACCTGGGTGGCTCAGTCGGTTAAGCATCCAACTTCGGATCAGGTCGTGATCGTGCGGCTTGTGAGTTTGAGCCCTGTGTTGGGCTCTGCACTAACAGCTCAGAGCCTGGATCCTGCTTCAGATTCTGTGTCTCCCTCTCTCTGCCCCTTCCCCAACTCATACTCTGTCTCTCTCCCTCTCTCTCAAAAATAAATTAACATTAATTTTTTTTTTTAAATAAAGGATACCAAGGAAAAACCACAATAACTAAAGAATTCAGTGTATAACCCTGGATTAAATCCTGGACCAGGAAAAAAAAAGTGAAAAAAAAAAAAAAGTTTACCATTAATGTGACTTTGGGACAATTAGAAAAATTTGGAATAATGTTTACAGATTAGACAACAGCACAATATCAGTGTCAGTTTCTGAGTTTGAGCATTGTACTTTGTAAGTGAATGCCCTTGAAAGTAAAAACCAATAGAAGTATCTAGGGGTAAAGGAGAATTGTGTCTGCAATTCACTCTCTACAGTTCAGGAAAAAAGTAATATGGATGAATGGATGGATAATGATAAAACAAGTTAACACTTTGGAAAGGAGGGTACGAGTGTACTGGAATTTTTTGTGGCATTCTTTTACATTTTTCTGTAAACCTGAGATTATTTTGAGGTTGTATTACATGCTAAATATTTATTAAATGGAGTTGAAAACTGACTTGTTCGTTGTTTCTCTAAGAACTTCAACCTCCATCTCTACCCCTTCCTTCCCCTTTGCAATGTAACTATGCCTTCAAACAGCATTCTTTTTTTTTTTTTAATGTTTAGTTATTTTTGAGAAGCATGAGTGGGGGAGGGAAAGCGAAAGGGGGCAGAGGGTCTGAAGTGGGCTCGACACTGACGGCAGTGAGCCTGATGTGGGGCTTGAACTCATGAGCTGTGAGATCATGACCTGAGCCGAAGTCAGACACTCAACCAACTGAGCCACCCAGGCGTCCCTCAAACAGCATTCTGTTTTAAAGCTGTGGTTAAAAAAACATATAGCTTTAACCATTTTTTAAAATGGTTAACCATTTTTTAAAATATTTTTTTATTTATTTTGCCATCTAACCATTTTTTAAAATATTTATTTATTTATTTTGAGAGAGACATCATACATATACAAGCTGGAGAGAGGCAGAGAGAGATGGAAAGAGAGAATCCCAAGCAGGCCCTGCACTGTCAGCACAGAGCCTGACGCAGGGCTTGATTCCACAAACTATGAGATTGTGACCTGAGCTGAAATCAGGCATCGGACGCTTAAGCAACTAAACTACCCAGGCACCCCCCATCTTAAGCATTTTTAAGGGTACAACTCAGCAGCGTTAAGTAGATTTGCACGGTTGTGCAAATATACTCTCTCTGTCTGAATTTTTTTTTTTAAGATTTTACTTTTAAGTAATCTCTATACCCAACGTGGGGCTCGAACTTACAACCCTGAGATCAAGAGTCGCAGGCTCTACTGACTGAGCCAACCAGGCACCTCAGTCTGAAATTATTTTAAAAGAAAAGAGAAAAAAAAGCAAGAAAGCAAGGGATGGAGGGAAGGAGGGAAGAAAAGAAAAGAAAAGAAAAGAAAAGAAAAGAAAAGAAAAGAAAAGAAAAAGACAAGAAAAGAAAAAAAAAAAAAAAGAAAAGAAAAGAGGCAGGAGAGGCACCAGAGGAGGAGACAGAAAGAACAGGCATGGAGGTAGAGGAAAAACAGCAGACCATGAGGGGTTAACAGCCCAGGGAAGAGAGCATCAGTCAAACAGAAGTTTGTGGTCTGAGGGGTCAAGGCTGCAGAAAGGCCACATAAATGCAAGGGGGAGACAAGACAAACAAACCTCAAGCCCACAAGTTTGCTCTAGAAAAGCTCTCCACTCTCCATCCACAGGCGCTACTGGTGGGGAGAGAAGCCTGGAATATTCTTGGAAACCACTGACTCCATGAAAGAAAAGATGGCTTCAGAATTTCTGCCAGTGTTCTGCGTGGCTGAAGGTGGAGACCCAAGGGGAGATTGCATTTTGGTATGGGAGATGCCTCGTGGGCCCACAGCGTGAAAGCAGGGGAGGCTCACCCCCCAGCACCCACCGTCATCACCCTCACCTCAAAAGGAAAGTTGAGTCAAAAGGGAACTGGAATTACCCAGTGTGAAAGGTAAGGGTTATTTTCACGGGCCCTTGGTACCCTGGTGACCTCAGAGACAGGACTCTGGGATGGACCTTGGCACGAAGGGAAGCTAATGAATGTGGGAGGAAATTCTATGTGGGGAGCAAGAAGGCTCTGTCAACAGGGCAGGAGACTGGTCAAGAAGAGAGACTGCTGGAGAGCGTTTCCACAGACTCACTGGACAGCGGACATCAGGAATGTGGGTTCAGATACTCAGTGTTCACGCTCTCCATGCCATAATTCCCAGGAAGCATCTATAGACTTTTTTTTTTAATTTTTTTTTTAACGTTTATTTATTTTTGAGACAGAGAGAGACAGAGCATGAACGGGGGAGGGGCAGAGAGAGAGGGAGACACAGAATCGGAAACAGGCTCCAGGCTCTGAGCCATCAGCCCAGAGCCCGACGCGGGGCTCGAACTCACGGACCGCAAGATCGTGACCGGAGCTGAAGTCGGACGCTTAACCGACTGAGCCACCCAGGCGCCCCTGCATCTATAGACTTTAATAACAGTCCCTTCCACCCAGCGCCACTGGGTGAGCATTGTCCTTGGGTATGAAGACAAGAGGTGAGTTCATATCTGGGATAACGCGCCTCAGAGAGTGAGGCTGAGACCAGCCACAGGAATTGGGACGGGAACACTTAAGAGAGAAAATTGCAAGAATTTAAAGACATACACACACCACATTCCCTCAGAAACATTGGGGCTCACACCCCGCTTATACATTCTACTTACAACTGCATGCTGAACCTTCCTTTGTTAAAGAGTGACCTCAGGAAGTCACAGGAACTAGGGACATTCAGGCCGCAGAACTGAAGCCAGTTACTGGGGATGTTCATGACCTTGGCAGGAGCAGATTCAATATAGAGGTCAGGCACAAACCCCCTCCCCAAGAGCCGGCAGAGCAGAGGTGGAGAGAAAGGGAAGCTGGCCCACGCAGACAACGCCATGGCTGCGACAGGAGGAAGGACACAGGTATCGACAGCCATCTGCCTAGAAACGGAAGGAATTTTGTCTCAAGATGAGAAAGACCTCAAGTATGTAATGGATGGCGAGGGGGAAAAGCCAGTAAGGAGGGAAAGACTAATGATTTAGGGAAGAGACGAACAACAGCAGGGCGACTTGGTTGGTTTTAGGGCCCTGGAACATCAAACCCCCACAGGATAGGGGCTCAGTCTAGACACCATCAGGGTGATGCTCCCGGGTCCAGTGTCACCATTTTTTTTTAAAAGATGTTGATTTATTTTTGAGAGAGACAGAGTGCAAACAGGGAAGGGGCAGAGAGAGACAGAAACACGGAATCTGAAGCAGGCTCCAGGCTCCAAGCTGTCAGCACAGAGCCCAACGCGGGGTTTGAACTCACGAACTGTGAGATCATGACCTGAGTTGAAGTCAGACGCTTAACTGACTGAGCCACCCAGGTACCGCGGGTGTCGTCATTTTTATCTTGAGCCTTAGGAACCAATTGGCTGAATCACTTCTGCTCTCCCTCCCCGCTACCCCAGGCAGTATGGGACCCTCTGCTCAACGGATGACACTGAAGAAGACCAACACTTCCTCATGGCCTAAGCTTCCTATACTCAATGACATTCAATTCTCCCAGCAGCCCTCCAAGTGGGCATTATTATCCCCATTTTATAGATGAGCACACTGTGGCTCAGAGAGGCTGAGTATCAAGCAGCAAAAAGCAGAAGAGGAACAAGCCTGGATCTTATTCCAAAGTTCACTGTCTCTTCACTCCAGCCCTTAGGAAATATATTCTAACGTCCCCGAGTTAAGAAAATTATGTCTGGGGGCGCCTGAGTGGCTCAGTCGGTTAAGCGTCTGACTCTAGGTTTTGGCTCAGATCATGACCTCACAGTTCGTGAGATCGGCTCCTGCGTCGGGCTCTGCGCTGTTGGCACAGAGCCTACTTGGGACTCTCTGTCTCCCTCTCTCTCTGCCCCTCCCCCTCTTTCCCTCTCTCAAAAATAAATAGACATTAAAAAAAAAAGAAAATTATGTCTCATTACCTACAAAATCATAAAAGTATTACCAAGCTTTTTAGCTGAGCCTGGGTTTCCTGAATTACAGAAACGTGTGCCTCTGTCTCTAGAACCACAGAAACCTAAGCCCACATAACCTGTTCAATTTGCTTCTCTTGAAACCCAGAAACTTTCCACCATTGCTCCTGAAGTTTCTCCCTGGGGCCATGGAACTTTACAACTGCTGAGATCCCTGGTAACACAACAACGCAAATAAAAAAGCAGGTCCTGGCTTGGGCTCCTCTCCTGTCTCAGCTCAAGGTGCTTGCGTTAGCCTCTGAGGCGCCTCCGAGAAACCCCGGGACTTCATGGAACACAGTTTAACAGCCACGGCTATTGGTCAGGAAGTCTAACTTTTTTCTTTTTTCAGTGAAGATGCCGAAGCTCAAAGAAGTAAAGTGATCTGCCTAGGTGCCACACAGAGTTAAGTGAATTACAAATCCCAAAAACCTGTTTATTTCACAGCTACTAAATACAGCTTTCTCTGATAGAGATTGCTAGATGTCTGCCCAGCCTAACAGCAATGCTGTTTCTCCCGCTTGGTAACAGAACCCCAAATTTATTCCAAGTAGAATTACCCCCTGCTAATGGACTAATTTTCAGCTGGGTCTGGCCATTAAGTTCTAGCCAGTGAAGTATAAGCAAACAACACGGTTCTTCCAGGAAAGTGTCTTTAAAAGAAGGTATAGGGCCTTCTTTCTTTCCTCTCTCCTACTGCTTAGAAGTCAGGTGTGATGGCTGGAACCCCAGCAATTGTTTTGGACCATGAAGGATGAGACACACAGTCTAGAAAGGGCAGACAGAGGGCTGGAAAGAGCCAGTACCCCTGATAATGCTGAAGCTGACATATTAGAACTAGATTGTGTACATGAGAAGCAATTTAATATGTCTGTTTGAAGCTGGTATTGTTGTGGCTGAATCTAAACTCATTGATATAAATCAGGAAATTTCAACTGTTTTCTCTAAACCATAAGGATGATTCCTAACTATATGGCCCAGAATGCATATCTGGGCCTGAGAAGGTATGACCAGCAACTTTCCACTCACTCTTGAAGCCTCTGTGTGCTGTGTTTCCAGAGGCAGGAGACCAATCCTCTCGAAGCTTCTGTGTGCTGTGTTTCCAGAGGCAGGAGACCAATCTAGCAGCATTACTCATCCTTGGAGGATCAGGTCATCCAAGCTGCCAATCCAGGCTCATCAAGGATCTGTAAATCTACGTCTGGGCTCTATTTCCAGAACTCCCAAAGTCCATCCACCTCCCGAGCCTTCAAGCTGCTGTTTTCTCTTAACCTCAGAAACCCCCTGCGGTTGTATGATCATGAACTCCAAACGGGGGTCATTGAAAAATCACAAGAAGTCAGGAAATAAAACTACTTAACCTGTTCATAGAAATTCAGTAAAAGTACACTTAGTAGCGTGAGTGAGGCAGAGCAAATCTGTAAATGTAAAGAGCTTAGAATCCAATAGTGATAGAAATCGCTGGGATGGGATGCTCAAGCCTTCACTAAAAGAGTTTCCCATTACAGCAATAAGTTCAGTCTTGCCTGAAGAGATCAGAATATAGGAAATTCCCATCCATTTCCCACTGAGGAGAAGCATCTTGGGAGACTCAGCCCGTCACAGGTCAGCAGCTCTTCAGTCCCTCCAGCACCTGTCCACCCCTCCTTCCTGGTCCAGCCCCAGTGCTGGGAGTGAACAAGGTGTGGGGAGATTGCACCTGTCAGCGGGAAGACACCCAGCAGCTTCTTAGTGCATTTTCCTAGCTGCCAGGGAGACCGATGGGCTGTAGGGAGAGTGTATGGGTCCCGGAATTTAGGAAACTCAACCAAATCATTAATCATTTGCAACCATCTCAATTGTTAAGGCTGCGGCCCATGGAGGAGATTAGCCACATGGGAGGTGGTCCAGAGGCAGGTGACAGGTGCCTGGGCCCCTGGCACTGAGCATGTTGTGGTGCATATGGAGATCGTCATGTAGAAAATCTAGAGAGAACTCTGCTTCCGGGTAGTGTAGGCATGGATGGGGGAAGTCCCGCTGTGATGCCGAATACGGGGATGGGACATCGTGCCTCACATCCTCTTTCTGCTCCAGCTGTTGCTACAGCAACCAGCCACACAGGGTGTCACCTACGGCACCTTGCCTCAGCTGTGCCCCGTATCTCCTGCCTTCTGCCCTGGCTTTTCTCTACTGTCACCTGTGGAATCGGTAACCTGCAGCAACCCACTCACCGTGGGGCAGCTCTCACTACCAGGAAACAAGAACCAGTGGGGAGTCTCCTCCCCCTTTGCTTGGGCAAACAAGTCACAGGCGTGGTCTTCACGGCTTCTTGGAAGACCCCCGGCAGGACTGAGCCCTGGTTACCCAAAGCCAATTGGGGTGACGTTTCCCTTTCCTGTTTGTCTTGCCCGGTCCTCTCTCTAGTTCCTCGGGATCATTTCCCAGGGGAGGTGACCCGCATGCAAGTCCATCTTCTCAGGCTCCGCTTTCAGGGGGAATCAGGCTAGAAAGACAGGAAACAGACGATGCCCAACTGTGGGAAGACACCAGCCTTGTGGGGTCCCAGCGGAGCACCTGTGGCATTTAAGAAAGTACCCAACGGGAAACATAACTCCAGTGGCTGGGGATGTGTCCAAAGGCCTGAAGCCAGGACTCTGGGCTCTGGGACACCGTGGCTTTTGTGTGTGTTCTTCGGCTCCATATTCTGCCCAACTCCTCATCTCAGAGCCCCTCTGCCCACACGGTTTCATGCGTCCAGTCTACACTGACGGGTTGCAAACACTGCATCAGTTCACCATCCCATTTCTCGCCCAGGCCCCGGGCTGGTTCCAAGGTACCTCTCTCGGTCAGTATCTGAGAAACGTCTCTCCTTCCCGATTTCTGCTGTGAAGGTCCAACTACCAGGCTGGAAAGTTCAGGATTCCTTTCCCCCAGCATTAAATCAGCCAGCAAGTCCTGTAGTTCCTTTACTGACATTCTTCATGTCTTCGCTCCTTTCCCAGCAGCCTGGCCCTGGGCTCACTTTTCAACGCAATTCCTGACACAGCTGGTCTCCACCGGTGACGCCAGTGATGCGACCTCCAGCACCTTTCTCCAGGAATCCACCCTGGGCCCCGGGGTGGGGCACCACTCTGTCCGGAGGGCTCACGGGCTCTCGGGGCCCACAGATCTTTGGCTCGTCCTGGGGGCAGACAGAAGATTCCAGTGAAGACCACCGCAGCCTGGTCTCACAGGAGCCAGTGGGGAGATGGGCCCCTGGGACCCTCCAGCACCAGTGGCCTGCACCCCAAGTGGCAAAGCAGAGCCTGTGACGGTCGCTCCTAACATTCCATTTTCCCTTTGGACAGTTTTAAGTGTTGCAAGTTGTCCTGTCACTCTAAGCCAACACCGGCGTCACTCTAGCTTTTGCCCACTGGCTCTTGTCCTGCGCCCCGGCTGTCTCTGATCTGGACTTACACGTATCAGTCTGATCCCTCTTTCGTGCGGTGGCTTTTCATACTTGAAGACAGTTCTCCTGTGCTCTCTTCCTCCTCTCAGTGCTTTCAGCACCTCCAGCAACCTCCTAAATGACTTGGTTTCTAGGTCTTTCGTCATCCCCAGGATTCATTCATTTGTCCAGTAAACAATTATTGTGCACCTACGTGCCAAGTCTTGCTGGGCAACGGGAGGTAACATTGAAAAGGTCAGGCTTGATCTGCTTTCGTGAAGCTTATTTAAGTCTGGGGAGTTCTAGAGTTTACTCTTGTGCCTTTTAAATGTGATGCCCATACTGAATGTAATAAATACCTCACACCTAGGACCAGTGAATTGTACGATGGGCCTGTTATGTCCCTTCGTACCTTCCCGCAACTTGAATTTTGTGTTCAACGAAAATAGAAAAGCACTGGGCCAGGGGGCCAAGTCCATTTCTTGCTTAAAGCCAAGCCTCTTCAAGGAGCGTCTGGGTGGCTCAGTCAGCTGAGCGTCAGACTTCAGCTCAGATCCTGATCTCATGGTTCATGGGTTCAAGCCCCACACCGGGCTCTGTGCTGACAGCTCAGAGCCTGCAGCCTGCTTCCGATTCTGTGTCTCCCTCTCTCTCTGCCCCTCCCCTGCTCAAAAATAAATAATCTCTCTCTCAAAAATAAATAAACATTAAAAACAATTAAAGACACGCTTCTTTGAGACTTTGATTCCCCATCCATAAAATAAGGGTAAAAATACCCTGTCCATCTTCCTGAATCATTCTGAAGAAACCATGCACGTGCACTGAGTTTTCAGCAGCCTGGGGTGAAATCTGATCCCTTTTAGATTGCTACTTCAAATCACAGTGATTCTGAGATGCTGGATGAATGTCAGTGCTCAGTCCCATCCCTGAAAGTTTCCCCTGGGTCTTTCAGGGAGTCCTCAAAAGGGTTCCCCAATTAGTCCCAGTCACGACTGTGTCCTTCTGCCCTGACTTCTCTGGCTGAGATCCATGGCCCCCAAACCACCACTAAGAGCCCCAGGGCCACCACTGCTAATGGCACAGTGCCCATGGTGAGGCTGTAAGTCTCCAGGTCAGAGGGGCCGCCTCCATGCCCGAGAGCCCCCACGCCCCACGTGACCCACCAGTGCTGATTCTGTGCAGAGATGGAGAAAATGCACCTTGCACCCTTGCACTCGCCCCATCTCCTGCAAGCAGCCTGCAGCAAATCTCCACCCCTTCTCCACCCACCTCCTTCCCCCCAAGGGGGAAGAAGAAAAAACCAACAAAAATACCAGTTTCTGTAAGAGTGAGTTTAGGAATCACTGGCTCTCCAGTCATTTGCTCCCCCGGATTCAGACCTGGCTTATCGTAACAGATGATTAACGTGCTGAAACCAGAACGATGAACCTCTACACTCAGGTGAGATGAACAGTGTATTTGTTGAATTGAAACATCCACCTCAAAAAAAAACCCAGAAGGCTGCTAGCCACTTTTAAAAGACAACCCCTCCTCCTTCCTGGCACCTGGACTGCCCTGCCTGGGATAAATGAAGGGCACAGGACCTGGTGACAGTGATATGGCAGAGACGGCAGAGCATATGGGCAACATAGATGGTCAAAGAGAATCAGGCAGATGAAAAGAAAAAAAACAGCCGATAATAACGCCGTAATAAGAAAAGGGTTGTAGGAGAAAGGGGTGTGGTCAGAGGCTGACAACATTTGTCCAGTCCTAACAATGGGTACACTGACCACTTCATCAAATGTTGTAATAGAGGGACATGGTAGGGGGCTATCTCCTCAGCTACCATGGTTGGAAGTCAACAGTAATGTCCCAAACTGAAAAATCAAGAAATAGTAATATACACATATTATTTAGGAAAATAGAGGTAAATGCCAGGAAGAAGGCTATCCAGCTGAGAGTCATTTCCTCAGAGGAGAGAGCCCAGAGGACAAAGGGTGGTTGTTCCTTTTCATGACGATAAATATTTATTCCATTTCAGTTTCTTTTTAAAGTTTATTTGAGGGGCGCCTGGGTGGCTCAGTCGGTTAAGCGTCCGACTTCGGCTCAGGTCATGATCTCGCAGTTCGTGAGTTCGAGCCCCGCATCAGGCTCTGTGCTGACAGCTCGGAGCCTGGAGCCTGCTTCAGATTCTGTGTCTCCCTCTCTCTCTGGCCCTTCCCCTCTCGAGCTCTGTTTCTCTCTCTCTCTCTCTCTCTCTCTCTCTCTCTCTCTCTCAAAAATAAACATTAAAAAAAAATTTTTTTTTTAAAGTTTGAGAGAGAGAGAGAGTGCAAGTGGGAGAGGGGCAGAGAGAGAGGGGTCGAGAGAGAGAGAGAGAGAGAATCCCAAGCAGGCCAGATGCAGGGCTCAAACTCACACACTACAAGATCATGACCTGAGCCAAAGTCAAATGCTTAACCAACTGAGCCACCCAGGCGCCCCTCCGTTTTACTTCTAAACTATGTACATGTATCATTCTGTTAAAGAGAGAGGAGATGACTTTTTATAAAACAGGCCCTCTCTGGGGTTAAGCGTCCGACTTGCGCTTAGGTCAAGATCTCACGGTTCATGGGTTTGGGCCCCGCGTCGGGCTCCGTGCTGACAGCTTGGAGCCTGGAGCCTGCTTTGGATTCTGTGTCTCCCTTCTCTGCCCCTCCCCGGCTCACGCTCTGTGTCTCTCTCTCTCTCTCAAAAATAAATAAACATTAAAAAAAACACTTTTTTTTTAAACAGGCCCTCTCAGCTTCTACAAAGCAAGGTTTCAAAAATCGAAGGGCTCTATGCACCCAGGACAGCCAGCCAATGTGCTGCCGTTTGTATTACTTTGCAACAAAGTCCTGCAAACGGGGTGGCTTAGCCAGCAGAAATGCCCTGTCTCACGGTTCTGGAGGCCAGAAGCCTGGACTCAAGGTGTCGGCAAGGGTGGCTTCTTCTGAGGGCTGAGAGGGAGAATCTGTTCCAGGCCCCTCTTCCAGCTTCTGGTGGTCTGCCTGGCTGGGAGACACTTCACCCTGATCCCTGCCTTCATGCCCACACGGCGTTCTCCCTGTGTGTCGTGTCTGTGTCCAAATCTCCCCTTTCCGTAAGGACACCAGTCATATGGGATCAAGGACCCACCCTACTCTGGGATGACCTCATTTAACTTAGCTAATTACACCTGCAATGAACCTACTTCCAAATAAGGCCACATCCTGAGGTGTTGGGAGTTAGGACCTCAACGTATGAAGCGGGTAGGAGGACACGACTGAACCCATACCACCGTGTTACTGAGATGAGGAGTTACTGGGATACTCTGAAGCAGACTGGCCGCCCTGCAGGTCCCACCTCTTACTGTGGACCCCTTCCTAGGACACCTGCCTTCCTGTGCTCCCGATGGACTCACCAAGGCCCCCCTCTCTCTTAGTTTTTCCCTGAACACATACCACTGGAAGGACCCTTGCTCCTCCAACAACGACGCCAGTCATGACGCTGTCCCACTGTGTCATCTGTCCTGCTTCCTCTCACCGATCCCTGCTGGGCCAGGGGACCCTTAGCTATTCTCCCCTTCCCTCTGATTCGGCCAACTCCTTTTCAAAAGTTTCTTCTCAGGTAGAGTCGGCTCAGGTCATGATCTCACGGTTGTGGGATGGAGCCGCGTGTAGGGCTCCTTGCTGGGCAGGGAGCCTGCTTCGGATTCTCTTTCCCTCTCCCTCTGCCTCTCCCTAACTCGTGCTCGCGTGCTCTCTCTCAAAAAAAAAAAATGTTTTTTAAGAACATTATTTTGGGGGCGCCTGGGTGGCTCAGTCAGTTAAGCGGCCAACTTCGGCTCAGGTCATGATCTCGTGGTCTGTGAGGTCGAGCCCCGCGTCGGGCTCTGTGCTGACAGCTCAGAGCCTGGAGCCTGTTTCAGATTCTGTGTCTCCCTCTCTCTGCCCCTCCCCTGTTCATGCTCTGTCTCTCCCTGTCTCAAAAATAAATAAAACGTTAAAAAAAATTTTTTTTAAATAAAAAAAAGAACAATTACTTTGTAAAATAAAAAAAAACCCCACTTTTTAAAAAAAGTAAATGATTTGGTAAATAATGTCAAAGTCAAGTTACCATTTCCATGTCATTAACACACACACACACACACACACACACACACACACACACACACATTCCATTTTAACTCCAGGGCATCAAAGCACCCAGCTGAGGTCTGAATGGCATGTTTTTGCTAACGTGTTTTTGCTAACATCTCCAGTTGGGAAGGAAGGACAGATCAGGTCCGGAGCAAATCTCTGTGGGAAAACTTCAGTATAGTTTGTCTTGGAGCAACTTGTTCTGGAGTCCAATTCCCAATACCATTTAGAGACAGCTCTCACCAGGGAAAAACAAAACCCTGAATGCTTCTGAAAGAACGCATCAAGGTCTACTGCCTACGACTGCTGTAGAACTTGCTATCACGATAGAACTTTCATGCTTTTTCTTCATAATGGCGACAGTCATCCAAAAAATCAATAACTTTTCACTGTGCAGTTACTGTGTGCCAGGCACTGTTGTGCTTTGTGGGTTTCGATTTGTTTGAATCACCCAATTAGCTTTTAGCAGAGGAGGTGCTCAAGAAGGAAAGCTCTAGAGGCACCTGAGTGGCTCAGTTGGTTGAGCACCCTACTTGGGCTCAGGTCATGATCTCGCAGTTCATGAGTTCGAGCCCTACATGGGGCTCACTATGCTCAGAGCAGACAGTGCTTCATGTCCTCTGTCCCTTCCTCTCCCTCTGCCCCTCCCCCACTCGTGCTCTCTCTCAAAAATAAATAGCACATTAAAAAAAAAAAAAGAAGAGTGGGGCCTGAGTGGCTCAGTTGGTTAAGTGTCCAGCTTCAGCTCACGTCATTATCTCGGGGTCCCTGGGTTCGAGACCCGCGACCGGCTCTGTGCTGACAGCTCAGAGCCTGGAGCCTGCTTCACATTCTGTGTCTCCCTCTCTCTCTGCCCCTTCCCTGCTTGCACTCTTTCTACAATATATAAACATTAAAAAAAATATTTTTTTTTAAGAAGAAAGGGTCTCAGACAGGCTTTCAATTCCCCATCTATAAAGTGGGGGATAATACTCGCGTGGGAGAGAGTAGTTGTGAGGAATAAATGAAATAATGTAGATAAAGCACTTGGGCCCAAGGTTTTCCACTGTAATTTCACAGGCATCAAGAATTGAATGATACATTTGAAAAATATGAACAGCATTAATTTAAAAAAAAACAGCAGGAAATGGAAAATTTTAAGATTCTAGAGTATTTCAGTCTGCCCTTCAATATGTCCGTCCTGCTGGAGGTGAACTTGGGGGTGGCGTTTGATCTATGGGTCCCCAGGAGCCAGTCTCTGCTAAGCCTGGCGTCATTCCACATCAAAGGAGACAAGGAGAAGTCAGAGGAACCGAAATGCTGCCCACACTTCAAAGGGAGTTCCTCTTCCGGAAGTTGTTACAGCCTTTCAAGGAGGGTAAAACAGCGGTGCAGC
>NW_024412391.1:7726689-7738163 GCF_014898765.1 Herpailurus yagouaroundi | reverse complement strand
GACAGCGGGATGGGAAGTGGGAGGGGGGTTGGAGCAGCCTCCGGAAAGCGCCGCCAACTGCACGGGTGCTCTCTTGCCCGGCGCGGCTAAAACGGGCTTGCTCAGAGGGGCCGGAGCTGCTGTTTTGCCGAGTGAAAATACTTTCTGTAAGTGATGAAAAAATTTTCCACTTTATTCGGTTGTTGGCTGGGGCCCAGTGCATTGAAGTCCCAGAGTTCTTCGGGGAGGAGCCAGGAGGTTTACTGCATCCTCCGACCTGTGTTTCGCGGGGAGAAGAGTTAAGAAGCCTGAGCATTCTAACGCAGCTGGCGGAGCTTGAGAAAGTGACAAAGGCAGAGCTCGTGTGCGTGGCTCGGGGACTGATGCCCCGCCTCTGAGCCGGGGACCAGAAATGTGTCCATTAAGGGACTGGTAATGGCTGGGTTTAGCCTGGGACGGTTTCCCCAAGGAGGCGATTTGAGAGGAGGCTGTAGGTGCCCGGCCTGGGACTGGAAGAGCAGTCCGGGAAGGGCCCAGGGGGCGTGGAGGGCGCTCCCACCGGCCACCAGGGGACAGGAGGCAGCAAAGGCGCCAGCAGCCCTCAGAGATTCGCGGGGCTGTGAACTGCGCAGGGCCTGTGGCTCCTGGTCCCAGCTACAGTCAGCCAATAAAAGATACACGCAGGGGACCCCTTCCCTCCCCCCCACCTCCCCCGCCCCCGGAGCCAATGGAAACCTACGCGCCTGCGGAGGAATTGCCACCCGCCTGCGGAGGAAACATTTTCGGACACCTGGCCAAGAGGCTTCCCTTGGGGGTTGCCTTTCCAGGAGCCCAGGACAGGTGTGTATGAAGGACCAAAATACCAGGAGCGTGTTCAATTAGTCATTCTTTTGGATCAGAGCGCCTGCTGCTTGTAAAGCCACACACAGGCCATTACAAACTGTGAGGGGGCGAAGAGCAAAGGCAAGAGGGCAGAGGGGAAGAAACGTGCTTCCTGCCCTGAGCATCTCAGAGGGGCCTTTCCCCCTGTTGTATGTCCTGCATCATGTTCCCTGCTGTAAAGGTTAGCGTCTTGTATTTGTGTAATGCTTTACAGTTTCAAACTGTATGATTTATCTGGTAATCACTGTAACCTATAAGACAGGTATTATTACTCATGTTTAACCAGCAGAGGAAGTGATGCTCAGATTAGCTAAACCCTACACCCGAAGTGATACTGCCGTTAGTGAGGGCTGTGGGACTAGTACTCAGTGTTGTGGCTGCAAATCCAGGGCTCTTTAAATACATCAAAGGAAGGAAACCAGGCCTGCTTTATGATTCTGGCGCCCAGGACACACCCAACAATTCGAATGAAATCCAGAAGGACTAGGTTAATTTCTTAGTCATTGCTCCTTCAGATCGTCCCCTTGCACCACAGGTGAGCTCCAGTATTATACACCTGTGTGTGAAGAAGGGGTTCCATTGACTCGCTGCCAGGAAAGCCAGTCCTGGAGGTAAGAACAGAACGGGGGGATGAACACGGGTCACCAGCTGTGGCTCCCTTCCTTATCCACACTTAATAGTGCCTGAGAATCAGCAGAAGGACAGCTCCATTCACGAGAGCCCAAAAGGGAAGGAAAACCACTGATGGTAGGCAAATGCTGTGTTGTGTGTAAGACCTTGGAGGAATATAGGGCAGGGAACTGAGAATGGGTGGGAACTTTTTTTCACTAAAATAAAATGAAAGAGTCAGGACTCTAAACCAAGATAAGGTCAGTGGCTTACATTTACATGACTTCTATTCTGATCAATGGACCATGTTTGCTTCACTGCTTTACTCTCTAGACGTGCACTGTTCCTACAGTAGCCACTAGCCATGTGTGGATGCTGAGCCCTGAAATGTGGCTAGTCCAAATCGAAATGTGCTGTCCATGTAAGAGTCACACTGGAATTTGAAAGACTTGGGAAAAGTAACAGCTTACTGACACCTTTAACACTGATTATGCCTTAAGAGAATATTGGGGATCCACTGAATTAAAATCAAATACATTATTAAAATTTATTTCATCTGTGTTTTACTTGTTTTCATGTGGCTCCTAGAAAATTTTAAATTGCATACATGGTTTGTGGGGGCTGAGAACGTTCTTGATCTGGGTGACAGAGATTTATGTATATGTGCGTAGGTGTTCATTTCATCCAACTGTGCCCTTAAACCTTGTGTACTGTACTGCTATATGTTAATAAAAATCCGTTTAAAAAATGTAAAAAGAAACTAACAGTGGGTTCCTGTTGCATTTAGAGCAAAAGCAAAGCTCCTCTCCTGGGCCGCCAGACCTGGCCTGCTCCTCTCCCTCGCCAGATTCCATTCTCCCCATGGCTCACTGACCTTCCCACTTCTCCAGTGTGCCTAGCTCATACCCATCTTGGGATATTTGCATTTGCATTTTCCTCTGCTTGGAAGGTTTTTCGTCCAGATCTTCTTTGCTCCCATTCATATCTCAGCTCAAACATCACCTCCTTCTTCCTTGACCATCTATATTGGTTAAGATGTTTTGGTCAAAAGGAACAAGAAACCTAAATCGGCTTAAACATTGAAGGGAGTTTATTGGCTGTAGAACTAAGTCCAGAAGCAAATCGGGCTCCAGCCAGGGTATAGTCAGGATTTTTCTGTGATTCTCTGGGTGCTCCCCTCAACAGGTCACCTTTATCCTCACGCTCAATATGGCTCATGCAGCAATATGGCTGCAAGCAATCCCTGGCCTCACATCTATATCCAACCTCATCCAGAAAGAGAGATTCTTGTCCTCCAACACTCAGGAAAGTCCTGGACTTCACCTAACCAGTCCCTTAGCCCAGGAGAATCCCACCCACTAACTGGTGTAACCCGGAACCAGTCAGTGCTCAAAGGACCCTAATTAGTAGGCTTAGGCGGTGAAAGCCCCATGCCACCACCCAAATGTCAAGGCTACGATGTGTTTGAGACATTTGGATGGGTGCTGGGGAAGCAGCTGATGTGTCACTAGACCACCCTACCACCTTGAGTCACTGTCTAAACCAGTACTTGGCAAACTTTTTCTGTCATGAAAAAGAGTAGATAATGAGGGTTTGCATGCCTCCTAGAAGTTTGTATTGTTTTAGAATCCTTAAAAATATATAAATGATTCTTAGCCCATGGGCCTTACTAACTAGGCCAAGGGCCAGAGTTGACCCAAGGGCTGGATTTGCCAACCCTGATCTAGACCATCGTGATGCTTGTGATGTCTAAATTTACCTTGTTTGGGGCGCCTGGGTGGCGCAGTCGGTTGAGCGTCCGACTTCAGCCAGGTCACGATCTCGCGGTCCGTGAGTTCGAGCCCCGCGTCGGGCTCTGGGCTGATGGCTCGGAGCCTGGGGCCTGTTTCCGATTCTGTGTCTCCCTCTCTCTCTGCCCCTCCCCCGTTCATGCTCTGTCTCTCTCTGTCCCAAAAATAAATAAACGTTAAATTTACCTTGTTTATTTATTTCCCCTGACTATAATGTAAGCTCCATGAGGGCAGCAATCATGTCTGTCTTACTCACCACTGTCCTCTCAACACCTAAAACAGTGCTGCGCAGAGATGCTCAATAAATACTGGACGAACGATGAGAAGAACTTTATGTCAGAGTAGGAGGACCCAGTGCCTTGCTCTGACCTGGCTTTTTCTGCCCTCCCCTCTAGAGGACACAGCTGTCCCATCCTGGGCAGGACAGCCGCTGGTCCATGAGATGGCTTTATGCAAACTGAGAAAAGGAAATCGCTCTGACTGATGCAGCCTGGCACCCAAGGCCATGGTGAGGGGGCAAGGACTGGATTGTGTACAGCGGCCTCGGGGTGGAGTTCTGAGTCAGGGTTCTAAGATCTCACCTTCTTTTATTGTTCCCACACCTCTACGGCAAATCCTCTGGCTGTGCTCTGCTTGCTGCTTTTGACTCTCTTCTCTTTCACCAACTCCCCATACCCTCTTGTTCCGGTTTTCAGCAAAATGACTGCAATTTGCATGTACTGAAGTGAAATTCTCATTTGGTACCTGGAAGGGCATCCAAGCGTAACAGAATGTGGCATCGGGTCAGTGTGCGGTGGGGGAGGGATTTCTGTCCTGTGCGCTTACTAAAGCTCAAGAAAGACAGTGGGAACCTAGAAAAAGGGCCGGCCAAAGTCGTCAAGGAAACAGGGAAGCTACCATAAAAATACAGAGAAATATGTTGAGGCTTCTTCCAGCTGGGAAGATAGAAGCCAAGAAGGAATCACATCTGTTTGATCATGAATGTTAGGTGAGGCTGGTCACGAACGCATTCACCAAATCCTGAACTAGACCAGGGTGCCCTGCTTAAAGCTTGAGAGAATTCTATTTAGGAAGAATAAAAGGAAATCTGACTTCACTCCGTGGGTGGTAAGCTCATGGAACTCATTGCCCCAAGCAGGCATCAGGCGGGAAATAAAAATGCCCAGTAACCAAGACTGCTGTTGACAGATTTTAACGACTCACAAGAGGAATGAGGCTGCCTTGGGATATCAGGATGTGCTCTGAGAAGTGGCTGACAGGAAGCGTAACTTCACATTGCTTCCCTGCATATCCCGGAAGGGACAGGGTTCCAAGCAGGAAAGATCACGAGTCATGGCCATAGGCCACCCATGTCTTGGGAGGTCTGGAAGATTCCCTTGCTCAGGGGAAGGGGGCCTCATGGATCAAAGAGTGACGTTCCCAACTTGGGTTCCTCTAGGCCAGCTACAATCTGTCACTGGGAATCTGGACGTCATTAAGATAATAAAATGATGTTCGTGGAAACATTACATAAATGCCTACTCAGTGGAAACTCACCTGTTGTCATTGTAATAGCTAATGTATATTATGTGCCATGTGCTGCTACAAGTACTTATTTAATCCTTAGAACAATCCTGTAATATGGGTACTATCATATCATCATCCTGTTTGACAGGTGGGAGAACTGATTCACAGAGAAATAACTTTTTCAAGGTCCCACAGCTAATAAGTGATCCAGGATTCAAACTCAGGCTAACTGTGGAGTATATAATTTCCCCCATGAAACCAGGGTTAAGGCCACCCCTACAATTCTACTGAGGAAGACACGGCTCAGCTCCAGTCAAGTGTTTCCATGAAGGAATGCAAGCCCATCGTGCCCATGTAGATTTTTTTCAAGGAAAGTCGTACGAGTCAACACTTGGTTCTGGATCGAACAAATCCAGCTAAGTCTAGCCTGAAGTCATCTGGCTCCTGACTTCTGCTCTGCCCGCACCACCTCTCCAGCAACATGTCTCACAGACAAGACGCTTGACCCAAGTTCCTAGGCATGTGCTCTGATCGGTGGGACAGACTCACGGGGCTGGGGTGCTTCTGTGACTGGGGGGGGGTCTGTCCCCACTGGAACAGATTTTGTGTCCCTGCCACTCAAGCAATGTCCAGTGATCTCTCTGCTCCCTTGCAGTTCCGGGACCCACTGGAAACTATGAATGCCATCACTGAAAGTACCATCACGGGCTCTGAGGCAGAGAGGTTGGATGTGTGGGGAGATAGGCTCTCTGGCATAGAACTTGATCGTCCAGAATAAGTGCATAAACCACACAAAATGTTTAGAATCCAGGGCTACACCTTACATCTGGTGGGTTCTGAGAAAGCTGGCAAAGCAGAGGCAGGGCAAGAACCCGTGGCATCTAGTGGAGCCTTCACTCAGGGTCATCCCATAGGGTTGGGCAGGTTGCGCACGGCACCTCAAGTTGAACAAAGAGGACTGGGGGCCTTTTCCTAGTTTACACAAAGGCACTATCTATTTGTTAAACTGAGCACTCCTGAGGCTGTGTCTGCCCAGAGGAAGGCCCTTTTCTAATTCATACCAAGTCTCCATATGTACCTGGGGGACCCTGAAGAAATTTGGGGTGCTGCTCTATAGCACAGAGCCTGATGCACTGACACCTCAGGACAGGGCTCCGAGCTCAGTGACAGGACTGAAGCTCAGCTTCAGTCCAGGATTTAGAGCTCCGGCTCCCCAGCTCCCTGGACCAGCCAGTGCTCCAGGGAGGAAGAAGAGGGAGGGCAGCGAGGCCAGCCTGCAGCAGGACCAGGGTTCAGCTTCCTCATTCCATCCCCAGTGAGGAGAGCAAGGCCTACCCAGCCCCTGGGAGCAGGAAGTGAGAGAAAAGGCCACACCTGGGCACACGACCCTTTATTGCACAAGAGCCCCACCCCCCTCATAAAAGTGTCTGAAACAGCTTCCTGGATCCTGACCAAACAGATTACAGCAGCGACCTTGGGGGGAAGCCAGCAGAGGGGTGGAGACTTTCTCTCCCCTACAGAACACAGAACCAATCTCAGCTAATCCTCACCATTTCCCTGTTCACGGGTAAGGAAACTGAACCACGAGCTAAAGAAAGATAAGGAATTGGGTCAAGGTCACATAACTAGTAAGTTGCAGAAGTGGGCTTTGAACTTGAAGTGGATGCTGTGGCCTCTGTCCGGGTTCCCCTTCAGGGCTGATGACAGCTCACAGCCAGTCCCTCAGGAATAGCCCTGCCTGAAGGGAGCCACCCCACGTCCAACACTGGCCCCTCCCTGGGGCGGCCCCCATCCAACTCAGCCGTGCTGGGGTGGGGGTGGGGTACAAAAATCAAATCCCTTGCCTCGACTTGGGACAATTCCGAAGGGCCATCCCGGCTTCAGAGTTTTTGTTGCAACTGTCGCATGTCAACATATCCCTCTGCTTCCCTCACTTCTAAGAGCTGCTGCTGGGCGGCATGCTCCCCAATAAACTCTCTGCTTGCACAGCTCCTTCTTAGCATTGGCTTTGGGGACATCCCACCTAAGACCCCTGCGTTCCCCACCTTTATGAAACACTGCCTCCCACCTCAAGCTTGCCAGGATAGAAGAATCCAGAATGCCAGTAGGGAGGGTGAGGCGAACCAGCAATGAGCAACAGCAGGAAGCCGCCATCACCCCTAGACTAGGACAGAAGATGGGACAGCGTTACCCGAGCCCCGGGGTCATCCAGCAGAAGCTGGGACCACAGTAGGTCACAGCAGGTCTGTCTGGGAGAAACAGAAACCCCCTACTGGAGACATCCTTGCGGTTTGGGAGCGTAAGACCCTGGCTCCTCCCTTCTCCCTCCTTCAGTTTTATGACTATAGACTACTTATAAGCACAGAGAGTGAATACCCAGGGTTAACTCTGCACCTACTTAGGTACTATTAAAAACTGAGAATGTTAAGTCAGTTTCAGGTCCCTTCTGAAAGGGAAACATTGCTGTGGAACGAGAGCATCATCAGCCTCAGCCCCGGCCCTGCACAGCCTGAATGTCCAGACTTTCTATCCCTCCTGGATCTTTGATCCCTCCTGGATTGGGGGTGGGTAGCCCAAAACAGCCTGGAGAGCCAGGGGACTTTACAGCCAGAGGGTCCATCCTATGGAGGGGCCCCTAACTTTAGGAGTCCGTCACTCCAGGGCATTAAAGTCACCTCGGGGCTGTGAATGTCAATCCAGAAGAGAGTGTGCATATGTACGGTGTCTCTCTCTGTGGTTCACAGACGGGCGGTGTGTGCACATCTTTTCCAATGGAGTGGAGTCGTTGGCATCGGTCATAGATGGAATGTGAATATTGTATTGTGTGGAGGGACAGCTCCTCTGGCCTGTCCCCAGGGAAGGAAGACAAGATCCAGTGGAGAGGTGAGGACCAGGGAGCCCAGCCCAGCTCCCGGCTCTGAGGAGGCCGGCCCCGCCCTGGAGACAAGCTGCCATCTGTTTGTTTTCCAGTGAGCTGGAGACCTGGGCTGAAGGCACATCTGCTTCCGTTTATTCTTCCTCCTTATCTTAATGGGCCCCCACCCATCCCTCCCTGTTACTCCTTGCCACCCACCTCACCACCGCTGGGACACTCTCTTGCTGCCCCAGGCAAAGACTCAGGGCTGGGGGTGGGGGGGCGGGGGAAGGACAAGCTGGAGACTTGGTGTCCTGGGTTAAGCGTCCTCACTAAACACCACCCCCCCCACACACACAAGTTCAGCTGGACTCTATGGTCAAAGTGGAAAAGGACAAAAGGAGTAAAAGGCCAAAGACTCTCCTCCCGAGAAGGAAAGCAGGAAACTGGTAGGTTGCCAGGGGCAACCTTAGCTCTAAGAGAAATGTAATTACATTTAAATTTCAGGTTACACCTAGGCTAATAACTACAACTGGAAATTCCTGTGGGGAGGAGGAAGTTTTCTCTCGTTAAGAGATAATAGAGAGTTACTCGCCCTTGAACCCAGAACAGTCAGTTTCGTACAGGAAGAACTTCAGTCACAGAGGGCCCTGCTAGCCAATAAGGCACCTTTGTGCAGATTAGAGAAAGGGGCCCCTTCCTCCAGGCGGCTGCCCTCTCACTTCCCAGCACCCTGGGACAGGAGAAAAGGGACAGTTACATAATCCTAGCAGCTCTCCCTTCCTCCCTCCCTTCGCTCTCCCTTTCAATAACCTGGACAGCCTGAGCTCTGAATAGACCACCCCAGGAGCAGAGAAAACCACCGGTAGCTGTGAGGGAAGCTCGAAAGGCTTTGAACACTAAACTGGTCCAAAGTCCCTGCTCTATTTCATTCCATGATAAGGCTTTGAGTTGAGCTGTAAGAAAGCTTTCTAATCATGTTCCAGGCCTGACCTGGGTTATGCTAAGTTGTGATTATTGGCAATTTAGAAATCATGAGAAAGGTACCAGATTTCTCAAGGATTTCCTTTTTTTTTTTTTTTATTTTTAATTTTTAATTTATTTTTTTTTTTAGAGAGAGAGAGAGAGGGGGGGGGGGGGGGGGGGGGGTAGAGGAAGGGAGAGGGAAAGAGAGAGAGAGAGAGAGAGAGAGAGAGAGAGAGAGAGACCCAAGCAGGCTCCATGCTCAGCAAGGAGCCCTACAAGGGGTTTGATCCCACAACCCTGGGATCATGACCTGAGCCAAAATCAAGAGTCAGACACTCAACCGACTGAGCCACCTGGGTGCCCCATCAAGGATTTCCTTCTTTAAATTTTGCTTAATACCTGTCATCACCAAGCATGGTTTTTGCTTCCGTTTTTAAGTGTAGATATTATGAAGTTCCGTTCTTTTTAAGTAGTTCTCTTTTTTTTTGGTAGCAAAATTGGCAATATAGCATGGTGGTTCCAAGCCTGATTTTGGAATCAGAATGATCTAAATTCTAATTCTTTACTCCCCTAATTGCTCGCTGAGTGGCCCTGTACAATTTACTCAACTTCTCCACACCCCTGTTTTCTCATCTATAAAATGGGGATAAGTAAGAGTACTTACCATAAAGAATTGGCACATGATGGGGCGCCTGGGTGGCGCAGTCGGTTAAGCGTCCGACTTCAGCCAGGTCACGATCTTGCGGTCCGTGAGTTCGAGCCCCGCGTCGGGCTCTGGGCTGATGGCTCGGAGCCTGGAGCCTGTTTCCGATTCTGTGTCTCCCTCTCTCTCTGCCCCTCCCCCGTTCATGCTCTGTCTCTCTCTGTCCCAAAAATAAATAAAAATGTTGAGAAAAAAAATTAAAAAAAAAATTAAAAAAAAAAAAATAATAAAAAATAATAATAATAAAAAAAAGAATTGGCACATGAATTAAAAGAGGTGATGCATGGAAAACAAAGTGCCGGGCACACAGCACCTAATAGCCATTAGCTATTCTTAAGCTTCTTTTAAATGGGTAGGGAAAGTGACACCTTACTTCTGGGTAACCGAGGAGGACGACCATGTTTTCTGTCTCTTAGAGAAATGGCTGATTCACTGTCTGGGGCAGAGAAAGTGAAACTGGGGCATCAACTTGTACCAAAAGACTAGGAAGTGTTCAAAAACATAGGAGATATAGAAGGGATTCTTACTGGCCAAATTTGGGACAATTGGAGCACCAAAATGAATAATGACTACAACTGGTAACATGATGAATAGAACAAACTCTATGTGTCCATAGTGATATTCAAAACAAGAGGGAAAGGAAGGGAAATAGCTAATAAAAATGGAAGGAATAATAGAATTGGATATCACTATTTTGCAGCCCCCAATAAAATAAGTGATTTGTACAAAGTTTATCAATGGAGCCACTGGATAAAAGTTTACTAGACAGTAAGATATTCACTTTGCCACAGAGGACCCAAGTATTATCAAGGGGGAAATTTCTCTTTACAATAGAGAGATCTGGGAGTCAGTATCTTAACTGAGTAATGAAACAGAGCATCACCAATAGTACAACAATTATGCACCTTCTGATGTAATATAATCTTTTTTTAAGTTTATTTATTTTGAGAGAGAGCGTGGGAGGGGCAGCGAGAGAGACAGAGAGAGAGAGAGAGAGAGAGAGAGAGGGAGAGAGAGAGGGAGAGGGAATCTCAAGCAGGTTCTGCACTGTCAGTGCGGATCCCAGTGTGGGGCTCGATCATGACCTGAGCTGAAATCAAGAGTCAGACACTCAACCAACTAAGCCACCCAGGTGCCTCTGATGTAATATAATCTGAAATACACAATACCACCTGTGAATTATTCCTGCCAAAGTAACTACCATGAATCTAACCAAGCCTCATGACTACATTCCAGCACATGAGAAAGATGGGAGATAGAGGAACAAGAGAAATCAAGAAGATAAACTCACAATGTGGAACAGACCATAAGACAACTGACCGGTGACAAAGGCTCACTCCTTGACCGCACTTTAGTCAGGCTCCTTTGAATGTCTTTTGATTAGGACTTGAACTTGGTCCCCACTCTGTCTTGAGCCTGCCCAGCTAGTCTTAGCAAAGAATCTTGCTAAATCATCCCCCACCCTTGACATCTGATCACCCTTGACTTCGGATCAAGGTCTTCCGCCCAGCTTTGATGTCTAAGTCCCTGACCTGCCCTTAGCGAGTCATTTCAGGCCAGTGTAGCAAGAATCCCACTTACCCTTGATGTCTGCTCTTAGTACTTGTCCATCCACTGATGCCCTCATCCTGCTCTTTGGCTATAAATCCCCACCTGTCCTTGTTTCAGAGCTGAGCACAATCTGTCTCCCTTATTACAATAATCTTCGTTATCATTTGACAATAATTTTTTCATTAACACTTCAAAAAGTTAATGTCATTTAACAAAAAAAAGGTGGATTACTTTAGAATCAAAGAGGTTAGAAAGACTTAACAATCAAATGAATATAAAAGGTACCATGATTGGATTCTGACCAAAAACGAAAAAAAAAAAAATCTACGAAAGATATTTGGAGGACAATTAGATCCTTTTGATTGTGGACTGGATATTACAAAAGTATTGTTAGTTTCTGCAGGTATGATGATGGTACTGGTTATGAGGAGGATGTCTTTACTCCTGTGAAATACCCACATTTTGGTAACACCTGTATGTAGAAGTTGTCTTAGTTTCCTAGAACGGTTGTAACAAAATAACCGCAAGCAGGTGGTTTTCAGCAACAGAACCTTGCCCTCTCACAGTTCTGGAAGCTAGAGGTCTGAAGTCAAGGTGTCAGCGGGGGCCATGCTTTGTCCGAAGCCTCTGGGGG
>NW_024412391.1:7719364-7726589 GCF_014898765.1 Herpailurus yagouaroundi | reverse complement strand
CCCCCCCCCCCCCCCCCCCCGGTGCCTCTCTGTGACTTCAAATCTCTCTCTCTTTATGAGGATACCCGTTACTGGATTTAGGGCTCACCCTACTCCAGTACGTTCTCACCTGCACTTGATTACATCTGCAAAGGTGATACTTATAGGTAGGTCACGTTCACTGGTACGAGGGTTGAGGACTTCAGGCTGTCTTTTGGGGGAACATAAGTCAACCCACAACAAGGGTGAAATGTCAGGATGTCTGAAATTTACTAATTTCAGAAAAAAAATTTTTAACCAAAGAAATTGTGAGAAAGGAAAAAAAACTAATGTAGTGAATGTGATCATCGTGAAAGCTAGGTGGAAGGTTTAGGGGTGAGTATTGTATTCTTTCAACTTTTCTATATGTTTGAAAATTTTCAAAACAAAAAATTGAAGAAAATTTAAAAATAAATAAATAAATGAATAATTGAAGGAAAACCAGACTCCTGACAATTCTGCCATCCACAATCCTATTGTTTCATTCATTCATATATATATGTGTGTGTGTGTGTGTGTATGTATATATGTAAATACATATATGTAAATATATGTATATATATTTTTAAACAAGCATTCTCATTTTTAATAAGCACTTAAAGATGATTCCAATGCACCACTAGGGTTGAAAAAATACTATAAATGCTAATACTATACCATACTATTAAAAATACTATTGGGTGGCTCAGTCAGTTAACGGTCTGACTTTGGCACAGGTCATGATCTCACAGTTCATGAGTTCAAGCCCCACATGGGGCTCTGTGTTGACAGCTCAAATCCTGGAGCCTGCTTCGGATTCTGTGTCTCCCTCTATCTCTCTGCCTCTATCCCGCTTGTGCGCTTTCTCTCTCTTTCTCTCTCTCTCTCTCTCTCTCTCTCTCTCTCCCTCCCTCCCTCCCTCCCTCCATCTCAAATAGTAATTTAAAAAATACTACTAGTACTGGGGCGCCTGGGTGGCGCAGTCGGTTAAGCATCCGACTTCAGCCAGGTCACGATCTCACGGTCCATGAGTTCGAGCCCCGCGTCGGGCTCTGGGCTGATGGCTCGGAGCCTGGAGCCTGTTTCCGATTCTGTGTCTCCCTCTCTCTCTGCCCCTCCCCCGTTCATGCTCTGTCTCTCTCTGTCCCAAAAATAAATAAAAATAAAAAAATTTTTATTAAATAAAAAAAATTATTTATTTTATTAAATAAAAAAATTTTTTAATAAAAATAAAAAATAAATAAAATAAAAAATACTACTACTACTAAATACTAAATATATATATACACTAAAACACTAAATATATTTAGTAAATATAAATACTAAATACTGTAAATAATACTATCCTTATATTTATAGTACTAAATGCTATAAATATCATAAATACTAAAAATATTATAAACTCACATGGATGTATTTAAATCTCCTTCCCCTTCTTTCTACTAACACACTCTAAGATGTATTCTTTTTAGAGCATAAATTTATGTAAAATTGTGTCCACCAAAACAACATACACATACACACACTCATACAAAGATGGTGAGTATTTCAGAGCACACTGTCCAATGTAACAATGTCTAACAACTTATTATTAGATATATATTTCACAATAGGGAGTTATATCCAAAGTGAATTTATTTCCCTTGAATAGGCTTCAGTTAGTATTTTTTCACCCCTCTCTCTGCTCTTGTCTCTCTTATGGGTTATATGCTTTTTTTTTTTTTTTTTTTTTTTTAAGTCTCTTTACCCACATCTTAGCAGAGCTTGGGGAGGAGGCTTGAGGCTGATGCACATGTTCAATCTGCTGTGTTTAACGGGAAGTCCTCAGAACCCAACGTTTTCCACCCTAATTTTATTGAAATAGGCTTCCTCATGTAAACTAGTCCCAGTTTTGAAACGGAAGTCAAGGAGAAATATGACTTGATTCACGTAGTTTGAAGACCACTTTCCAAAAATGCTTTTGGCCTGCGTGGTTACGTCTGAATGATCAGTCTAAGTATGATCGTCTGACCATCATGTGTGGACTGTGTATACACAGCTCGAACCCAAAGCCCCAGCCTCGTCCCTTCTGATGGACACCAGTGCCCACAAACAGAAGGTTCCCCTTCTCTCACCCTGGAATAAACAGGAAAGTCTCTTGGAGCTGTGGTCTCAGGGCCATAGCCCTGCCCCTAATTTCTTCAGACCCTTTACTAAGAACTGAGTCATTGCAACATCGTGCTCAGCCAGCTGTCTCAGCACAAGAAAAGCTTTGCTGTGGTATGAGGTTTTGTGGGCTGCAAGCTACATCTAGGTCAGCAAATTAAACTCCACGGTGTGGTTACACAGTCCAGCTTCATCTAGCTCAAGGGCTGTCTGACTTCACTCTCTGGGCAATGGCTCCTCTGGCACTTGGGACACCCTCGGCGGGTGTTGAAGGTACAACACTTCAAGCCTGAACCACTGGATGGCATGTGCCTAAACACAGAATCTTGCTTTCTCCGCCAGGGCTCCAGGGTATGTGAGTAACAGCACTCCACATCCGTAGACACTGAGATTTTGTGTGTGCATATTGGGAAAAAAGGGGAAGGTGGAGACGTATTTCTTTGTTCCTTATTTTCATCTACTACTTGTGTTTTTTTGCTGCCGTGATGACCCAAAATGAGCCTTTTTTTTTTTTTTCTCAGTTCCCTTTCATGGAAGAAGAATTTTAAGTTTCAAGAAGAATTTCATAACAGACGGCCAACTGGTATAACCTGGATAGGGTTTTACAAAAGGCAGTAAGTAGTTCAATGGGGTGGAGTCACCTGGTTCAGGAACTGGGTCTCAGGTTTACAGTGGATAAAGCCCTCAGAAACTAAGTTATGTTAAAAATTGAAAACAACTCAGCAAACACTTACTTGAGGGCCTGCTGCTATCCAGGGGTCAGGAATACAGGTGTGAAAACCAGAGTTGCCTTTCAGGAGCTCTTTGACAATGGAGAAAGTTCACCAACATTCTAGTGGATGACTACACTTTTTACTACCTAGCACCTACTCACGCTTCCGGAATAGTACCCCAAGTTCACTCTGGGGAAAACCCCTCCTTCATTCTCTGTGTGCTTTCATTGGAACTAGATCTGCCCCTGGCTCTAGAGCTGAGATACAAACTCAGGCCTGGCCATAGTGATTGGTTGAAGATATACATGAAACGTTTGCTGAACTTAGTATTCAGGAAGAGGTACTAGATACTTTTTACCAGGGTTGCTACCAATAAGGATGATATGAGAATAGAGTTGCCAGAAGCCACAAGATGAAATCTAAGAATGAGGCCAACACAGCAGAAGATAGACCTGAATGAGAGAAACTGAGCTCCTTGGTCAAGCCATTCTTGAAGTTCCATATATTCCTACACTTTCCTGTTAATTGTCCCAATTATCATTTTTATTTGTTTAACCTACTCAGATGGCATTCTCTGTAATTGGCAACTGAAACAGTTCTGTGTCATAGGTTGAATAGTGTCCACCAAAAGTTCACGTCCACCCAGAACTTCAGAATGTGATCTTATTTGAAAATAGGGTCTTAGAAGACGTAATCAGTTAAAGATGTTACAATGACATCATCTTTAATATACAGTGTGCCCAAATATTTTTTTAAGTTTAATTACTTATTTGGAGAGAGACAGAGACAGCACAAGTGGGGAGGGGCAGAGAGAGAGAGAGAGAGAGAGAGAGAGAGAGAGAGAAAGAATCCTAGGCAGGTTCCACACTGTCAGCACAGAGCCCGATGTGGGGCTCGATTCCACGAAAACCGTGAGATCGTGACCTGAGCCGAAACCAAGAGTCGAACACTTAACCAACTGAGCCACCCACAGTGTGCCCCAAATTTAATGACTGGTCTTCTTAAAGATGAGGAGAGGCAGAGGTTGGAGGCATTTATGTTGCCAAAGGCCAAGGAGCGCCTGGAGCCACCAGCAGTGAGGAGGAAGGCGAGGAAGGACCCTCTCCCAAGAGCACGTAAAGGGAATGTGGCCTTGCTGACACCTTGATTTCAAATCGCTGGCCTCTAGAGCTGTGAAATTTCCAGTTTTAAGCCACCCAGTTTGTGGCACTTTATTACAGCAGCCCTAGCAAACCAATACCCTCTAATACATGAAATCACTCAATAAATATTTATTGGGCCCTAATATGAGTCTGAACAGATCTCAGAATAAGATCCAGAGAATGCAGAGAGATATCTGAGCTGGGACATTATGAAGCCTGAAGGACTTGTGGCCCACCAACCTGCCCCCTCCGTGGGCACCTCCGGAAGGCCCAGGGGAATCTGCAGAATTCATGTTCTCCGGGGCTCCCCCACTCTAGCCTTCTTGCAAGCCCCACTCCACGTGGACTTCTTTTTCTTCAACAGAGAAATGAGCTCTGTTTGATATAAATTGAATACATTTCTCCCAGTTTGTCTTTTGTCTTTTTACTTCGTTTATAGTAACAGTCGCCCTGCAGAATTTCCATGTTTTTTACATTTTCAAATCTATCCTTTTTTTTTTTTTTTAAGGCTTAGAGTTTTTGGCTTTTAAGCCCTTTTTGGGGGGGGGGGGCGGCACCGGGTGGCTCAGTCGGTTAAGCATCCACCTTCAGCTCAGGTCGTGATCTCACGGTTCGTGAGTTCGAGTCCTGCGCTGAGCTCCCGCGTCGGGCTCTGTGCTGACCTCTCAGGGCCTGGAGCCTGCTTTGGATTCTGTCTCCCTCTCTCTCTGCCGCTCCCCCACTCACGCTCTGTCCCTCTCAATAAAAACATTAAAAATTTTTTTTAATTTCTCATTTTTAGCTAATGGGCTAATAACGTAGCTTTTTTTTTTTCATTTTTTTTTCTTACTGTAGAAGAATACACATAACAAAATTTCCTATCTTACCCATTTGTAAGCGTACAGTTCAGTGGCCTTAAGTACATTCCCACCGCGGTGCCACTGTCACCACCATCCATCTCCAGAACTCTTCCCATTTTGCAAAACTGAAACTCGACACCTATTCAACGATAAGTCCCCCTTTCTCCCTCCCTCTGCCTCTGGTAGCCATTGTACTTTCTGTTTCTATAAGTTGAACTCCTCTTAGTGTCAAGGCAGCTTTCTTTTAGATTTACTTGTCCTTCCCTCACACTGCATTTCCGCCGCCTTTATTGGGTGCTCCCAATAAACAGCAGTGGTAAAGGCTTCCATTTGTGTCCAGGCATCGTTCCCAGGCTCCGCGTCCAACGGCCCTAATCTTCCAGCATCCCGGCCAGCTGGGTGCATTTGACAGCGTGAGGGAAGCGTGGCCCCAGCGAGTTGTACAAATTGCGCTGATTAAGAGTCTCACTCGCGCTCTTAATTGGAAGAGGGAGGACGTGTGTTCATGTCTGTCCAACCGAAAGCCAGGGCTCTTTCCACAATGCTATTTTAGAAGACCTGCGTGTAGGCCCTCGGAGCGAGCAGCTTCTACAGACCTCTGATCTCGTCTCTCAAATGTGGACTATTCCTGGCTTTACTCCCACAGGAGAAACTTCCTTTCAAATGCTGCATATACCTTTTGCACCTTGAAGCCCGGTTACAGAATGCAAGTCTATTAAGACCATGGCAGAATAAGAGGAAATAAGTATTAAAAAGCGAAGGCTATGCCCACGGTCAAGATTCCAAAGTTGAAGGCTACGGTAGAACCGAGTCGGTAGTCCCATGGGCGTGTCCCCACCCCACTCTCTGCCCTCCCTCAGGTGGGTGGCCTCTCGCTGCCAACTTGTCTTGTCCTAACCACAGGAAAGCACAGAAGAGTGTGAACTTTGCCTCATTTGAACTCTGTTTCCTGTGTGAGGGCCGTGTCTCAGTTAAAGGAAGTGTAAACAATGGTGAATGATACTTGTATGAGTTTGCTAGGGCCGACCTGATGAGGCGGGCTCGAATGACAGAAATGTCTCACAGTCCTGGAGACTACATGTTTGAGGTGAAGGTGTTGGCAGGGTGAGTGTCTTCTGAGGCCTCTGTCCTTGGCTTGTTCACAGTTGTCTTCTCCTTGTGTCTTTATATCATGCACCGGTCTGCTTGGGCTGCTGTAACAAAATACCACAGGCTGGGTGGCCTAAACGGTGGAAATTGGTTTTCTCTGGGCGCCTGGGGTTGAGCATCCGACTTCGGCTCTGGTCATGATCTCGTGGTTTGACATTCGAGTCCTGCTTCAGGCTCTGGGCTGACGGCTCAGAGCCTGGAGCCTTCTTGAGAGTCGGTGTCTCCCTCTCTCTGCCCCTCTGCCGCTCGCGCTTTCTCTCAAAAATAAATAACATAAAAAAAAATTGTTTAAAGGGGCATTCACTGGGGCGCCTGGGTGGTTCAGTCGGTTAAACGTCCAACTTCAGCTCAGGTCACCATCTCGCGGTCCGTGAGTTCAAGCCCTGCGTCGGGCTCTGGGCTGATGGCTCAGAGCCTGGTGCCTGCTTCCGATTCTGTGTCTCCCTCTCTCTCTGCCCCTCTCCCGTTCATGCTCTGTCTCTCTGTGTCTCAAAAATAAATAAAACGTTAAAAAAAATTTTTTTTTAAAAATAAAGGGGCATTCACTTTCGAATGCCCCCTCTCTGTAAAGAGAGCTTTCATACTATTCTTCTTTTCTGGCCTTGTACTCTAATGAACTTTTGCCTGCTGCTCAAAAAAGATTTTTTTAAAGAAAAAGAGAAAGAAAGAAGTGTGTTTTCCCACAGCTCCGGAGACTGAAGTGCAAGCTCAGGGTGCCAGCCTGGTCAGCTTCTGGTGACAGCCCCCTTCCTGGCTCAGAGGCGGCTTCTCCCCGCGGGCTCCAGTGGTAGACAGAGCTCTGGTGTCTCCTCCTCTTATCAGAGCACTAATCCCAGCACCAGGGCCTGTCTTAGCTCAGGCTACTGTAACAAAACGCCACAAACTGGGGGGGCTCACAAACGACAGTTGTGGACGCTGGAAGTCCAAGGTGCCCGCATTGGTCACGTTCTGATGACGGCTTTCTTCCAGGGTGCAGAGTGCCTGCCAATACGTTACCCCCTCGTGGGGCAGAAAGCCGGGGCAGAGGAAGCAAGCTGTCTCAAGACTCTTACCAGAACACCATTCCCACTCGTGCAGGCTCTCCCCTCACAACCTCATCTGATGCTAATTACCTCGCAAAAGCCCCGCCTCCCAATACCATCACGTGGAGGGGTCCGATTTTGGACGACACAAACATCCTGACCAGAACAGGACCCCACCCTCATGACCTCATCTAAACCTCATGGTCTCCCAAAGCCTC
>NW_024412391.1:7711759-7719354 GCF_014898765.1 Herpailurus yagouaroundi | reverse complement strand
TCTCTCTTCCAGTCTGTGTGCAAATTTCTTCTCCTTTTATGGACACTACCCACCCACCCCCCCCTTGACCTCATTTGACCTTAATTACCTCTGTAAAGGCCCTATCTCTAAAGATAGTCACATGCTGAGATAGTGGGAGTTTGGATTTTGACATATGAATTTGGGGGGGGGGGGCACAATTCAGCCCAAAATACTACTCTGAGCCTCACAGAATGAAGAGATTTTTCCAAGCATTACTGACCCCTCCCATGCCTGTGATATATTCAGATTCACTCCCAGCAGCGTAGTATTATAAGAATGTTCATACATCCAGAGAAGTTGAAAGAATACCACGAGACTCACCATAAGCCCACCACCTAGACTTCATCACTGGTGACATTTTGCCACTTTTGCTTTTATCTATAAACATGTGAAGGGCGGGGGGGGGGGGCTGCTAAAATGCTTGAAAATAAGTTTTAGAACTATTTCACCCCTAAATGCTTCAGTATGCACCTCCTAAAAATAACCACAGTGCCATTTTCACACCTAAGGAAGTTTACAGTAATTTTTTTTTTTTGAGAGAGAGAGAGAGACAGAGACAGAGAGCGAGCAGGAGAGGGGGGGGCAGAGTGGGTGAGTCAGAATCCCAAGCAGGCTCTGCGCTATCAATGCAGAGTTTGACGTGGGGCACGAACTCTTGAGCTGTGAGATCATGACCTGAGCCGAAATCAAGAGTCAGACACTTAACCAAGTGAGCCACTCAGGTGCCCCTACTGTAATTTCTTTTTTTTTTTTTAATTTTTTTTTTTTAACATTTATTTTACTTTTGGGACAGAGACAGAGCATGAACGGGGGAGGGTCAGAGAGAGAGGGAGACACAGAATCGGAAGCAGGCTCCAGGCTCCGAGGCATCAGCCCAGAGCCCGACGCGGGGCTCGAACTCACGGACCGTGAGATCGTGACCTGGGCTGAAGTCGGACACTTAACCGACTGAGCCACCCAGGCGCCCCTGTAATTTCTTAATATCATCTAAAATCCAGTCCATATTTAGATTTCCCCAATTGTCCTCAAAATATATTTTATAGCTCTTTTTATAGAACCAGAATCTAAACAAGGTTCACAAATTGTATTTGGTTGTTAGGTGTCTTTTATTCCAGAAAAGTCTCTCCCACATTTTTTTTTGGACATTGACTTTTTCAAAAAAAAATTTTTAACGTTTATTTATTTTTGAGACAGAGAGAGACAGAGCATGAACAGGGGAGGGGCAGAGAGAGAGGGAGACACAGAATCTGAAACAGGCTCCAGGCTCTGAGCTGTCAGCACAGAGCGCGACGTGGGGCTCGAACTCACGGACTGTGAGCTCATGACCTGAGCCGAACTCGGACGCTTAACCGACCAAGCCACCCAGGCGCCCCGACATTGACTTTTTAAAGAAACCAGGTTTAGTTGTTTTGTAGAATAACCCACATTCCAGATCTTTCTGATTGTTTCCTGTATGCCATTTAACTTGTCCCTCTATCCCCTTATTTCCTCTAAACTGGACCTTTTTTCTTTTCTTTCTTTCTTTCTTTTTTTTTTCTTTAAAGTAGGCTCCATGCCCAGCATAGGGCTTGAACTCATGACCCTGAGACTAGAGTTGCACTCTACCTACTCAGCCAGCCAGGCACCTCCAAACTGGGCTTTTTCAATTGGGGTTCATCTGTACTAAAGTGATTCTAGGGAGAAATTAATTCATTATATACAAAGGAAGCTGTGATGATTAACTGTATATGTCAACTTGGCTGGACCACAGGGTGCCCAGAATTTTGGTCAAACGTTATTCTAGGTGTGGCTGTGACAGTGTTTTCTGGATGAGATTAACATTTGAATTGGTAGAGTACAGCAGATTGCCCTCCCTAATGTAGGTGAGCCCCATCACATCAGTTGAAGGCCTGAAGAGAACAAAGGCCTCGAGTGAGTAAGTCCTACCTGACTGCCTTGCAGGTGGGACATGATTATTTTCTTGCCTTCAGACTTGAAAGGAGACATTGGCTCTTCTTGGGTCTCAAGCTTACCAACTGCAACTCTTGGGACTTCTCAGCCTCCATAATTACAGGAGTCAGTTCTTTGTAACAAATCTCACACACACACACACACACACACACACACACACACACACACACTCTATTGGTTCTGTTTCTCTGAAGAACTCTAACATAGATGCCTTAGGTCATTAGGACTTATTTCTTTCCCAGAACTCTGGTTGCAAAATTAAGGTGAATAGACTAAGATTAACCACTGGGGGCAAGAATATTTCACATCACATGACATCAGGAACTCCATAATATGCCCTTCTATTAATGATGCTAAATTTGGTCAGTTGACCACAGATTTTTATTTTATGAAGTTATTTTTTCCCCTTGTGATTAGCAAGTCATTCTGTGGGGTTAGGCACGAGGCAATTATCCTGTTTCTCAATTCGTTTTTACCAAATGATTTTAGTACTACTCATTGAGGATCCCTGTCTGAATCAATTATTTCATTTGTTCCCCTTCCAAAAATTAAAAAAAAAAAAATCTTAATGTTCATTTATTTCTGAGAGAGAGACTGAGAGAGAACACAAGCAGGGGAGGGACAGAGAAAGAGAGGGGACCGAGGATCTGAAGTAGGCTCCACACTGACAGCAGAGAGCATAATGTGGGGCTCGAACTCATAAACTATGAGATCGTGACCTGAGCCAAAGTCGGATGCTCAGCCAGCTGAGCCACCCAGGCACCCTTGCAACAACTTAAACTTAAGAAAGTTTGCTTCTCAGGGCGCCTGGGTGGCGCAGTCCGTTAAGCGTCCGACTTCAGCCAGGTCACGATCTCGCGGTCCGTGAGTTCGAGCCCCGCGTTGGGCTCTGTGCTGACAGCTGAGAGCCTGGAGCCTGTTTCAGATTCTGTGTCTCCCTCTCTCTCTGCCCCTCCCCGTTCATGCTGTCTCTCTCTGTCCCAAAAATAAATAAACGTTGAAAAAAAAAATTAAAAAAAAAAAAAGAAAAGAAAGTTTGCTTCTCAAAATGTTACAGCTTCATCTCCTGTGATTAACGTATGTAGCAGGATGGGGCCAAGTCTCTCACCCTTAGGGGGCTTTCTCTTTGCTGCGAATCCTCTGATAACTGCCTAGTCTGTGCAGACCAGGCTTGGCTGGTTGAACCTCTGGGGCCTGGAAAGTAAACACTAGGAGAACATTTTGTATCTTGTTTTTGGTGCCTGAAAGCAAGAATCAGAGCCATCTGTGGGGGTAGGTGGAAGGGAGGGGAAGCACTAAGGTGAAATAAAACAAAGCCGGCATGTCTGAATCAAGAGCAAGATAAGCTGAAGATAGTACCTGATGCTGAGGTGAAGATTCCAGCAGAAATGAGGGACTCAGAGAAGCCCCATCAGAGCCCCAGCGGAGTGGTGAGCATCGGCTGTCATTCTAGGGAAACATATTCTGATATTCTGAGGCGGGGCTTCTCTGTTCTAGCAAATGCTGGTCAGAGGAGAGTGGGGTCAGGCGGGGCGGGGAGAAGGACGCGTACGGTGGGCCAAGTCTGTTGAAAGGGGTGGGAAGACCAAATGACGGCAGAGGACGCAGTACCCAGGTTGGGGACAGGTTGAGCTCCCCCCACACTTCATTCGGGCAGAGGAGGGTTACGGTCCGAAGCCAGGGAAGATCAACAATTCGCGCGGCAGGCAGGAGGCACTGGCAGGAACGGGAGAGAACCAGTGCAGGTGCCCACAGAGCCAGGCACTGCAGCCGGAGGGGACAACAGCAGTTCCTGGAGGAACCCTATGGAGGCCGGGGAGCCAGCCGAGCATGGCTTCTGTGTACAGGCCGGGGGGGAGGGGGTAGGTGGTGACAGGGGCCTCCAGGTGGGCCAGGGGTGCTAGCACTCCTGTCCCACCTCCCCCACTGCCTCCACCGACACTGGTTGCTGCAGGCACCCCAGGAAGTGCACGTGTGGGGCTTGAGAGAACCCAGGCTCTCCCAGAATGCCGCTTTACTCCTGCCCGTCATTAGGGCCATTTTCCTGCCCCTCCCAGTAAATGCTGCGGGAGCTTCCTGCAGGGATCCCCCGCTACCTTGGCATTTCAGCACCTGGAAGAGATTAGTGTCATTGGCAAACCTGGAGAGCTCATTGTCCACTTCCTCCTCAATGTGATTTGTTTAAAAAAACTAAAATAAAACTGTTGAATGAGATCAGGTCCAGCACTTTCCCTAGGGATCCATGTAAAATCTACAGAGAAGTGTCCATTTATCACCACCCTGGGGTTTCCTGTTTTGAACCTGACCTGTTCTTGGCAGACCCTCCACCCTGGTTTCATCACATTGAAAAACCTGGACGGACTTAACCCTTTCTTTCCCCTCCTCCTCTCCCATTCCCTGCCCTGCTTATTCTGAGCTTCAGGCACCGGGGCAGGACTCAGGCCTCTGGGGACCCCCAAGGCAGGCGAGGCAGCTAAGAAAGCCACGTTCTAGTCACACTCCCTGTGCTCTCTGTGCTCTGCTTGCTCCTTTCTTTCCCAGGTAATAGTTCGTGGAAGTCGGGGCTGGATTTCGTGACATGCAGGCCCACCTAGACAAAACGTTCCTGGTGACCTCAGAGAGAGCAAGCCTCAGGGTGGGGTATGGCTTACAAAGAGCCAACGGGTCCAGTTCAAAAGCAAACACCTGGCTTGGCCTGGACTGTTGAGAAAACCATGGAGAAAACACGGTCACAAGATGGGGAAGGTAGATAATAGAGCTCCATCTAAGACTGCCCCTGGAAAACTGACGAGGGTGTTATGAGCTCATTCTTCTCTTCACTACGTCAGGATTGGATCCCCGCCACCTGTGGATACTTGTTTGTCCCAAAGCCCACTGGCGACCAGCTCCTTCAGGTAATGGGAAGGAATCCCGTGCGCCTCCGGTGCCAACGCGGGCATGCCTCACTTTAAGGAAGCTTCCTCGCTAAATCCTACCCGCAAGTGTCAGGACAACTGTGTGTCTACCTCGCACTCCTACCCAGCTTCCGCTAGATCCAGACCCTGAGCCCCAGCTATAGAGTGTGCACCTGACCCAGGCTGTCAATCGTGGTGCCCCACCCCCCGCCCCTGGTGCCCAGAAGCCACGAGAGACCTAATGCACCTAAGTGGCCGCCATTAAAAAGCGGGTACCGAAAGCCTGCTGGTTGCCTGCCCCAGCATTCATTTGCAGCTTACTCCTTAGTGACACAAGTCCAATTGTAAAAAATTGTGATAAAACTCACATAACAAACGCCACCCTTCTGAAGTGCGCAATTCTGTATTTAGTCACTGACAAGGTTGCACGACCATCACCCCTCCCTAGTTCCAGACACTTTCCCTCACCCAGGGGGCTTAATTTATTCAGGGTGGCAGTCTACCAGTTGGAAGACCATTTCTCCACTGGGCAGCTAGTTGTGCACTGTGACTAGGTTTGGGGGGCGAACTGTGAGCGTAAGTGGAAGAGGCCCTGGGAACGGGCCTCCCTGTCCCCTCCTGTTGCTCTCCTGTAGCTATCAGCCGGACTTCCAGGGGTTTGGTTGGGGGCTCGCTGCCCTCGGAACGGGCAGGAGAGGTCTTCTCAAGGGGGAGTTCCCGCCTCTACTGCCACTGGTTCCCGAAGGAATGAAGTCACAGGCCTAGCCCAGATCCACACCAGGGTGTGAAGCCCAGCACGTGTGGCCCAGGCCCACGATCCTGGGTCGTGTCAGCTACAGAACAATCTCTGATGCATTCCTTTTTTTTTTTTTTTTTTAATTTGAGACAAAGAGAGACACCGTGCTTGAGCGGGGGAGAGGGGCAGAGGGAGAGAGAGAGAGAGAGAGAGAGAGAGAGAGAGAGAGAGAATTCCAAGCAGGCTCCACACTCAGCGTGGAGCCCCCAACCTAGGGCTCGATCCTATGACCCAGGGATCACGACCCACGCCAAAATCAAGAGTCGGCCAGGCAACAGACTGAGCCACCCAGGTGCCCCTGATGTATTCCGATCTCACTTGACTTTTCTGACATGACCTAGTGTCTGTCTCCGAGCAGCCTGAACTTTGACTGCTAGGGCTCCCCCTCCCACGGCTGAGGAGCCCGTCCGTGGGGGGCTGGTACAAGCCCACCCCCTGTTCCACGCGGCAGCCTGGGTAATAAGCTTATATGGTGCTCACTCTGTGCCAGGCTTTGAAAGAAGCATCTGACATGAATCGGCTCCTGTCATCCTCACGGTAACCCTAGGAGGTGAGAATCATCATTTCCTTTTTTAGAGACCAGGAAACTGAGGCACAGAGCTCATTTATTTCACCACGTGGCCTTTTGTCCTGAAAAAGAACATACGACAGAAGGCCATCCGGTGACATACATGCAAATCCTCCTTCCGCGTGGTTCCTCCCCCACTCACCACAGCCACTGACACCATAGCTCCACGCACAGACTGGGTGGCTTAATGACAGAAATGTATTTAACTGGTCCCCCACTGGCTATTTCCGAACTTTTGCTATTGTAAACAACACTGCAACAAATATCATCATGTATGTATAATTTCGTCCACACGTTTATCTGTCAGACGGATTACGAGAAGTGGGATTTCTGAGGCAAAGGGCAGGTGCATTTGTAATTCTGATGGGCACTGCTCTCCACAGGGATTGAACCAATCTGCTCTGTTTTGCTATAGCTTCACCCACACACCAACAAAATAGTATGAAATTCTGCCAAACTGATAGGCAAAAAAAAAAAAAAAAAAAAAAAAAGTAGAACTCCATTGTACTCCAACTTGTCATTCGCGTGTTATGAATTAAACTGAACATCTTTTTTACTTGTTTGGGATCCGTGACCCCAGTCTGGGAGTAAGCCATGCCCTCGGGCCAGGCCTTGGGTGCCATCAGCCCTCCCCTACCTCCCAGGTCAACAGAGCTGCAGCTCACTCAAGGCACCAACGCAGACGCTTCTTTCCAAATGGCAGGGCTGCCCCGGGGGCGACCCCACGACATCAGAAGAGCACAGTTTCTTGCATTCTAGTTTTAATACTTCTTCCAGCGCTTAAGTAACACGTGATCCAGACAAAAAAGAATATGAAAGAAAACGTGAATGACTGTAATCGCTTGACCCAGAAATGTATGGTAACATTTTTATGTCTTTCCTGCCAGTTTATTTTTCTAAGTGTGTATTTGCTTTCCCTTTTGAAAACTGTGTTTCTTTTTAGTTTCACTGAAATACAGGTATACATTCGCAGCAAAAAAAAGCCAGCGCAAACCAGCCTTAAAAGAGGAAGAAATGTGACATGTGCTACAACATGGATGAACCTGGAGGACATTAAGCAAAATGAAATAAGCCAGTCACGAAAAGACATATACTGGACAATGTACCTATATGAGGTGCTTGGGGTGGTCAGATTCACAGAGACAAAATACAGCGGTGGTTGCCAGGGGCTGCAGGGAGGGGATGGGGAGTTGCCGTTTAAAGAGTATCAGAGTTTCGGATTTTAAGATGAAAAGAGTTCTAGAGATGGTCGTACAACAAAGTGGATGTATTGAACTGTACACTTAAACAAAATGATTAAGATAGCAAATTCACGTTACCTGTATTTCACCATGATTTACAAAAATTTTTTAATTTAAATTTTTTT
>NW_024412391.1:7619910-7711749 GCF_014898765.1 Herpailurus yagouaroundi | reverse complement strand
GGAAACAGGCTCCAGGCTCTGAGCCATCAGCCCAGAGCCCGACGCGGGGCTCGAACTCACGGACCGCGAGATCGTGACCTGGCTGAAGTCGGCCGCTTAACCGACTGCGCCACCCAGGCACCCCAAAAATTTTTTAATTTAAAAATAGATTGGGGTGCCTGGCTGGCTCAATTGGTTAAGCATCTGACCTCGGCTGAGGTCATGATCTCACAGCCCATAAGTCCGAGCCCCGCGTCGGGCTCTGTGCTGGCAGCTCGGAGCCTGGAGCCTGCTTCGGGTTCTGTGTCTCCCTCTCTCTCTGCCCCTCCCCTGCTCACACTCTCTCTTTCAAAATAATATTTTTTAAAAATTAAAAATGTTGTCCCTCCCCTTCAAAAGACAGCACAGAGGCAGTACCCACTTGATTCCGTTACTAGCTGGGTAGGTATGCTTCCAGAACTTTTCCTACGCATGGACATGCTTATGTGAACATATAAAAAAAAATATACTGCTTCATGGGTAAAATAGGTGATGGGGACTGAGGAGGGCACTTGTCACGATGAGCACCAGGTGATGCATGGAAGTGTTGAAACATTCTGTTGTACACCTGAAGTTTATATAACACTGTGCCTTAACTAGCTGGTATTAAAACAAAAAAAACTCATACAGACCTGCATGGGGGGGGGCGGGGGGTCGTTCTGTGTGGGGGTGACTGCAATTTTACCATTAATGTTGTTATTCTGGACCCTGTGTTTTTCGCTCAACTAAGTGTCAGAGAGATATTGCCTAATTAGCACATGGTACATATAGTGCATGTCAGCAGCAGAGTATAAAGTCAGACTTGTGTTTTCTTTTGTGGTTCCGCTAGTCTCCCTTTGCTGGACGTTTATAGCATCATCATTTTTAACCTTATAAACAGTGCTCCAGGAACATCCTTAGGCACGCTTCCTTGAGCACATGTGCAAATGTTTCTCTGGCGATAAAGGCCAAGAAGTGTGACTGCTGGGTTGACGGGTACGTGCATGTAAAATTTCACTAGATTCTGCCAAGTGACCTTTCCAAAAAGGCTGTGCCGATTTATACTTCATTAGGAGTGTTGGAGACTTCCCACACCTCACCAGCACTTGATAACATAGGCCTTTTTTAGGTGTAATCGTTTTTTGTTTCAATTTATTTTTAATAAATGTATGTATAGTTGTACATATATATGCGTGTGTGGGTATATGCATGTATATAAGTTTTTAATGAAAAGCAGCAGTTCCCGGCCCTAAGATTTTTCACCACCAGGAACTACTTCCCAGAGGCAGCCACGGGCAACCCTTCTAGCTAGTGTCTCTGGTATTTCATCTTCGTATTTACGAACAGTATGCTCCTACTGCTATTTGTTTTAATGTATGTAACTTTTTTTAAAGTTTATTTATTTTGAGAGAGAGAGAGAGAGAGAGAGAGAGCAGGGGAGGAGCAGAGAGAGAGGAAGGGAGAGAGAAGGAGGGAGAGAGAGGATCCCAAGCAGGCTCCGCACCTGAGCAGAGCAGAGCCTGACACAGGGTTCCATCTAACCAACCCTGAGATCACGCTCTGAGCAGAAACCAAGAGCCACACAGGCGCCCTTTAATGTTATTTCTTAATTTATCATTTTTAATTTTTTTTAATGTTTATTTGTTTTGAGAGAGAGAGACAGAGCACGAACAGGGGAGGGGCAGAGAGGGAGACACAGAATCCGAAGCAGGCTCCAGCCTCTGAGCTGTCAGCACAGAGCTCGATGCAGGGCTCGAATTCACAAACCCTGAGATCATGTCTTCGAGCTGAAGTCAGACGCTTAACTGACTGAGCCACCCAGGCGCACTTAATGTATCATTTTAGACATTATTCACCAACTTTGGTGCGTGAGTACCTAACTGTCCCACAGGGACACCCATCACTTCCCTCCCCCATCACCCCAACCCAGCTCTAGGCCACTTTTTGGATGAATAGTCAGTATTGGGGCGCCTGGGTGGCCCAGTCAGTTAAGTGTCTGACTTCGGCTCAGGTCATGATCTCACAATTGGTGAGTTCGAGCCCCGCATCGGGTTCTGTGCTGACAGCTCAGAGCCTGGAGCCTGCTTCGGGTTCTGTGTCTCCTTCTCTCTCTGCCCCTCCCCAACTTGTGCTCTGTCTCTCTATGTCACTCAAAAAATAAATAAATGGAAAAAAAAATTTTTTTTAAATAGTCAGTATTTATGTTACGACTATGCTGAGCCAAGTAAGCATTATTAGGTCCAGTCCTGTGCGACCCTCCAGGATCCCGAGTCAGCGATGGCTTCTTTTTATTCACTCCACCTTCTATTACTTATCATTAGTGTTCTCTAAAAGCGTTCACATCTCTGCCAAGGGCCTTTCTGTGATATTCTCCATATGCTCAAGGACATCAGTTCCATTTCTTCTTCCTGGAGCCCTCAGGAGTCCTTCCTCCCGCATTTGTGGCTGGCTGGGCTCTGACCTCATGCTCGGCTCTATCTGGGGACTTCTCTTCACACCTTCCAGTGTTGGATACCTAGTCCTTGTTTTGAGGATCCCATTTCCTTCTCTCTCTCTGCGCCCCTCTTTTTTTTTTTAATTTAAATTTTTAAGTGGTCTTTACACCAACATGGGGCTCGAACTCACAACCCTAAGATCAAGAGTCATGGTGCTCTACCAACTGAGTCAGCCAGACACCCCTCCACCCCCGTCTTTCTAATTTTCTCCCTCCTTTTGACGACTCATATTCTCTAGTAGTATCCTAATAAAAACCTCTTGGGAGTGCACTTGAAAAACGTGCTTCAGTGAAAAACTATGCATTGTTTAGAGCACCTCCTTTGGAGTCATGTGATTTTGATTCTGTGGGGGCTCTGTGCCTTTCATTGCCTTTGAGCTATTTTACAACTCTGGAAATTGTAGATAACTGATAGCAATGCAAAAATAACTCTTATCCTTAGAGATGCAAATAAATAAACCGGGTCCCTCTCGCCACTCCATATAAAAAGGCAGTTTCGTACCTGTTTGTAAATTCACTACAAAATTCCTTTATTCCATATAAATTAGTGCTGCTTTGGCTTCTTTTAAACTGGTTGTAACATCTTCCTGGTTCCCTCACTAATAATGAGTTAAGTATGATATTTAACACATGCTCCCTTTATATTTGTGAGTCATGATCTTTAAAAAAATTACAGAAGTTAATTTTTCAAGTTATTTGTAACAGAAGTTATTTTTTCAAGTCACTGAAGTCTACAAACACCTTAGTTTTACCTTCATACTTGGTTGATTGGGTATAAAACTGTGGGTTAAAATCCAACGCCATTTTGACTCCTGTTTCTTCGCATACAACTAGTTTCCAACACTCTCCCAACCCTTTCTGTTTGTTTGTTTCAATCTATGAGATTCAGAAATATCCTGGTGGTGAGGGTCTCTTTCATTCATTTTGCCACGCACTTTAGCGGACCTTTGCATCAAGAGACACCCATCCCTCGGGCCTGGACATATTTTTATATTATTTCCTTGGTGATTTGCTCCTCTTAATTGCCTCTCCTCTCTCTTGCCGGAATCCCTTATATTTGGCTGTCAAATGCCAAGATTTAATCTTCTGTTTCTCTCATGTTCCCCACCTCCATTCTCACTGTTGTATTAATTTATTCCCCTGTTTATTAATGAGGTTAAGCAGCTTTCCATATTTAATTGGCCACTCGGCTTCTCTATTATTCTTGTTCTATCAAACAGAATTTTGATGTAAAACTGAACGTAAACCAGTAACTTGTCGATATTTCATTACATTTCAAAGGATGCCAACGCAGAGCGAGTTTTATTTATATCACCTCGGTAAAAAGGGTGCCTTGCTGGTCTCCCTAGCCACAGAATCCCCAACGTTCTATACGTGTTCTGGCATATGATAGTTGCTAAACATACGTCTGTTGAGTAAATCTTTAACTTACAGATTACTACTAAATCTTAATCTAGTTCTTTCTCCAGGGTTAAATAGACGATCGTCTTTAGCTTTTTACTCTGGAAAAATAAAAATAATATTTGCTGACTACTTACCCTTTGTCCTGGCCTAAGCTCTTTAGGTGTGGCAATTAATTTCACCCTTACAACAATCCAACGAGATAGGGACTATTCTTATCTGCACTTCGCAGGTCAGGAAACTTATCTGAAAGCTTAAGTGGGTGAACTGAGGTTTGGCTCCAAAGACAACACTTTTAACCACCGGACTAGGTGTCTCTGTAGTTGGCTCAGCTCATGTGCCAATTCTGATCTATTTATAGTAGCTATCAGGCACATATTGTTGAGAAGAATTCTGGGGCAGCATCTCAGGTCCATGTAGGGCAGGGGGGATGGAAATCTGCCTTGATTGATTAATGATGTCTGCTATGGGCTCAGGAGGGAACAGTTGGGGTTACTTTTTTTTTTTTTTTTAACTGTGCTTAATAATTCCTTGGAGAAAAAGATTATCTTCAGGGTTATACATAGCTCTAGTGCTTTTGAAATGAGGGCATGTTGACATCCAAAGTGTTTAAAGGCTGCTTTGTTTCTCCGCTGTAGCAAGAGAATTCTTTAACTGCCTGTTTATAATTTATCTGAGAGAAGCACTGGTAATTAAGCATCTGAGCACCCCTCGGATTCCCTCCCGTCTTCCTTTTCCTGTGGCAAAAACAGAAAGTCAGAAAAATAATCACATTGCATCATGATACCAGCGGGCCTTATAAAAAGCCCCATGATGTTATTTTTCCGATCATTGGTTTCCTCGGCAGCCAGCATTTAAACCATTCCAAATACCCTTCCCATCAGATCGTTAGAAATGACCGCACAGTCGGTCTCTTTACTAACCTTTCTACATCCCAAACAGTTTTACAACTTGGCTGCAGCTGCGGGGCAGCCCAGCTTTTCCCAGAATATCCATTAAACAGAACTTAACAGAGGTTTAAGAGGGGTATAAAGTGATTTTCTCCCATCTCTACCCACTTTTCAGAGTGCACTTTTGTCTTACACTCAGAGCCCGTGTCCATTTGTTTAGGATAGTCACATAAAGTGTTCGATATTCACTTTCCAATCCTTTAAAAAAAAAAAAAAAAACTCTGCTAAAATATACATTTATAGAGACTTCCTGGGATGGCTATTATCTCCTCTAACTGCAAGGTGGGGCACCAAGCAGCGAGAAAAACCACACCGTCCTGATAGCCCTGGTCGAGAAAATGGAAGAGGAGGGCTGTCCTGGAGGTCAGGTTCACCAAGCCAATGGGGTTTTGAGGGAGGCAGGTGGAGAGGAAGTCCCATGACACCATGTGGGTGGCGGCTGTGCTCGCCTACCACAGGCCCCTGTGTCGATATCAGGGGGAGCTCCTTCCGGCCCTTGGTGAGGCCCTCCTCCTGGAAGCTTCACAGGGGCAGCAACAGAGAGCCAGGTGTGCCCAGTGCCTTAATGAGCATCTTGGAGACGACTGGGCTACTCAGACTTTGGCCACTTCGAGGCAGACAGGGCTCGTGCTTAGCTATTCCCAAAACATCCCCCATCAGATCAAAGAAGGAAACCCTCTGGCCGCACACCACATGGGTGCTGCAGGTCAGCTGTCCCGACAGAGCTGTGTGAGGGACGCATGCACACGCAGCCCCACAGATGGCCTTTCCACTTAAACTCCTCAGTCTAGGACCTTCCCTGTGAGGGGACACAGCTGGCTGCACCTGGGAAGGAGGGCATCTCATCCTCCTGTTGACAAAGCACCTGCTGGGATGGTGTCTGGTCCACGATCACACGAAGTTCCTGCTTATGATACAGGAAGCTTTCACGGCCTCTCAGCTGTTCGCTGCATCCCATCATCTGTGATGTTCAAGTTCAACTAAGAACGTCCCCTGTCACACATGCCCCACAGGCCTGCCTCTATCATGGCACACCCAGCAAACACACGGCCAAATGTGCACAACCTGAAGACATCCTCAAAGCCCAGATACTCGTTAGCTGTTCTTTTTGCTGATTTTTATTTTGTCATCGAAATCATATATGTATATATAACACGTATGTACAGTTTAAAAACAGTAATAAAGTGGGGCACCTAGGTGGCTCAGTTAAGCATCTGACTCTTGATTTCAGCTCAGGTCATGATCTCACAGTTTGCGAGAGCCTGCTTCGGACTCTCTCTCTCTCCCCCTCTCTCTCTGCCCCTACCCCACTCATTCTCTCTCTCCCTCTCTCTCTCTCTCTCCTTCTCTAAGTAAGTAAAAATAAGCTTAAGAAAACAACAATAAGAAAGTAACCCCCGTGTACTTATAACCCAGGTCAGGTAATACAACGTTAGTAAAGCTTCGGGGCTTGTACTGATTTCCTGAATCTGCTGTAACAAATTATCACAAACAGGGTGACTTCAGACAACAGAAAGTTATTCTCTCCTGGTTCCAGGGGCTCGACATCAGAAATCACAGTGTGTGTAGGAGTGAACCAGGGAAGAGAGTACACGGAGCAGAGGCTTCAAGGCAGAGGCTCAGGGGGAACAAATCCTGAAGGGGATGTGAGGAGCCATCAGCTGTGGTTGGAGCCATGGCTGAGGGAGCCCACCCAGGAAAAGCGTACGGGGGACACGCTGGGTAGGGAGGAAGGCAGTACCGATGGGCTGAGCACAGGCAGCAGCCCCCCAAGAGGGAGACTGAGAAGCGGCCACAGAGGGAGGAGGGTGGTGATGCCCTGGTGGCCATCAGGAAGGTTTCAAGGGGTCCAGGCTTTCAAAAACAGCATGGAAACCAATGCTATCTGATCCCATTTATGTGAGGAGTTAGAGTGGTCAAATTCACAGAAACAGAAAGTAGAATGGTGTCTACCAGGGGCTGAAAGGGAGAAAAACAGGAGCTGTTTAATGACTATAGAGTTTCAGTTTTGCAAGATGAAAAAGTTCTGGAGATGTGTTGCACAACAATGGGAATATACTTAACACTACTGAATGCTTAGAAAGAGGTAAGATGGCAAATTTCATGTTATGCATTTTCCCCCACAATAAAAAATAATTAAAAAAAAAAAAAAAAGTAACACAGAAACCAGAGTCTGTTTCTAATGTTCAAATGTTCCTCGATTCTTTACCCTTTTATGATTAGCATGACTCAGCAGAAGAGCATTCCCCAAATAGGGATAAAGCTATAATGTCTGTTCATCACCCCTGGAGGATCAGAGACTTTGCCTCCCCCAGTACTTAAGCACCCCCAAATACCTCATGCTGGCAGACAGAAATCTAAGTAAAAGCCCAAGCCAGGTCTCTTAGCAACCTGCAACCACAATGCCTCCCTTCCCGCTCAGAACCTCTAATAAAGAAATTCTGCCAGGGCGCCTGGGTGGCTCAGTCAGTTAAGCATCTGACTCTTGGCTTGAGCTCAGGTTATGAGCTCATGGTTTTGTGAGTTCAAGTCCCGCATCAGGTTCCACGCTGGCAGCAGAGAGCCTGCTTGGGATTCACTGTCTCCCTCTCTCTCTCTGCCCCTCCCCCACTCACACAGTCTCTTTCTCAAAATAAGTAAACTTAAAAAAATAATTATTAAAAAAAAAAAAAAGAAATTCTGCCGCCCTCCCCAGCTAGTCGGCCAGTGCTCCCGCTGGCACGCCACTGCTGAACCCTGCCAATTGCTAAGACTTCTGCTTTATCGCCGGTGCCAATGCCTACTTTGGATCCTGTGGTCCAGGGTCTGGAAGTTCCGATGGACTCCTGCAAAATTTTATCACAGAATGAATTTTACACCCTTCTAGGCTGAGTAACTGGCCCAGGTAGGGGCATGATGGGTTATCAGGATAGGGAGGCCAACTGGGAGAATGAAGACCACGCTCAGCAAACAGACTGTTGACATTCCAGAAAATGTAGACATCACTGGGAGGGGACGCACAGGTGCTGTGAAGGCCCCCAGAAGGACTTCGCTCACCTCAACTAGAACTGTCTCCTCGGAAAGAAAAAGAAGAGGCTCTGGGTGGACAAATGGTGGGGAAGGAGTAAGGAACTGACTACAGTTTGCACCGTCTGCTGTCATACAGGGAACACGATGGAGGGTGTTATCCTGGCTTCTGTCGTAAGACGAGGTCTGGACGCTCACTTCCTCGTGACTACTGTCATTTAGGAAGATGGGCCTCTTGTTGAAATCTGAAATTTCTTGGGTGAGAAGTACATCAGCAGTGTTTGAATGAGGTCAGACATCGCCTGTTCACAGTTTCAAGCCCAGGAAGATGAGTTAATTCTTAAAGGAAAACACACTGAACTTGTATCAAATTCAGGTTGCTACATCAATTCTACGAGCCACAAAAGTTAAAAACAAAGATACCAAGACACTTTCGGATGGTATCCAAGTCTCTGAAAAAGGAACGGTTTAGCAGGCTGATGTTGTCCGGCTATGGAAATAACAAAATGACAGCTCATTCTTAAGACCTATTTGTAATACGTTAAAGATGCTGTAAGAGCCCTCTATTAAAGAAAAAAATGAACACGGAAATTAAACTACTTGTCCAAGGTAAAACCATGAGTGTCTGGCAGAGCCAGATCCAAAGCAGGCAGTTGGTTCCTGAACTGGCATCCCTCACCATGTGACCACTCTCCCTGCTCCCGGTCTGTAGGTGGAAAATCAAACAGATGGCCTCACAGTAGGAAAGCCAGAAGAGTCTAGAGGCAGGCTGGGGCTGTCATGGTTCCAGATAATTAATGGTGTGAGGCAGGGCTTGGCCAGCCAGTGGGTTGGGTGGTTGGCTAAGAGTTCAGGCGCACAGAAGGGGCCTGTCCAGAGCTGGGCAAAGGTCGGGGATCACTGTAGTCCCAGCGAAGGGGCACCTAGACTCCACTGACTCTGAACCATTGCCTTATTTCTGGGCTGGGGCCCTGATGTGCTGATCTAAAAGCAGTGCTGTGACACCAGGGCTATGACACAAGAAGCCAGGGCTTGCTCTGGGACACCCGATCCTAAGTCGCACAGCAGCAAACACAGCAACATGAGAGACGACCTGACTGGCACCAGGCCTCTGGGTAAGGAGAGTGACTTAATGACAAGGCCTCATGGGCTGGTGGAGACCAAGAAGCCAAGGGTGAAAGCACCAGTGATTTCTGGGTGGAGAAGGAAAAGGCAAGTGACGTGGGGCAGGTTGGGTGGAGTCATCATCAAGGGCTCCCTGCCCACGGAAAAGCCTTCATGCATCTGTGCACAGTTCCGTCCTGAGGACAAGACACTGCACTTACATACGCCACAGGGTCTTACAAGTGCGGATTCCACGGCTCCTTTCCCACCTCGCCTCAGCCGCTCCTCCCCATGCCAACCATGCTCCTGGCTCAGGGCCTCTGTACTTACCATCCGGGGCCTGGAACACTCTTCCTCACATACCCACTCCCCTCAGGCCTGTGCTCAAAGCTCACCTTAGCAGAGAGAACTTCCCCACAAAGAGCACCCTTCTCTCCTCTCTCCTGCTTGTTGACCACAGTCCCTTACTGCACGGGCTGTGTTTTCCAAAGGTAGGCAGCAATCTGTCCTGTCCCACATGTTCTTTCTCCAGCCCCTTGAAAATGGGGCGGGGCACCTGGGGCTGACTGAACCAACAGAATACGGTAGAAGTGACACTGAACTTAACTGGCCCCGCGCCCCCAGCCTCTGCTTCCTACTGCAAGTAATACTTGCTTTTGGAGAGCTCCTTCCAGAACCAAGCCGCTAGGCTGAGAAGCCCAGGCCACTTGGAGAGGCTACAAGTAGGCACACTGGTCCTCAGCCCAGCTGAGCCCCCAGCTGGCAGTCAACATCAATGGCGGCCGAGTGAGTGAGCCACCTCAGTGTCCAACCCAGCCGATCCTTCAGATGGGCTGTACCGCACGAGAGATCCCAACAAGAACCGCCCCGATGGGCCCAGTCCATCAAAGAACCATGTGCAATAACACGAAATTGTTGGTGTAGGCCACTAAGGTGTCAGGGTGGTTCGTTTCACAGCAAGGTACCTGGAACACTCATTCTGCTTAGCTAATTTCCACACTGCCTATAACCTGACGTTATACCATGAGCCATTTATTGTCTCTTTCTCCGTCTTGGTTTTGTTTACTGTCATACGCTTACCACCGAGAGCAGTACCTGGCGTGTGGTAGGCTCTCAATAGATACTCTCTGAAAGGATGAATGAACCCAGAAACGTTTTCCCAAAAAATCATAAATAATAATCATGGGATTTCATTAGTTCTCAACATGCCTAACACTGGCTATTCCTGAGCATATGGGAGGGATCAGGTTTGGTTGCATTTATTTATTCAACAACTATTTTATGGAGTTCCTACTATGTGCTAGGCCCTGGAGATAAATCACGGAACAAAAGCAAAAATCCCTGCCCTCATTTTGGTGGGGAGAGACAGGCAATACACAATACAAATTTTAAAATTATAGGATACAGGGGCGCCTGGGTGGCTCAGTCGGTTAAGTGTCCCTCTTGATTTCCGCTCACATCATGAGCTCATGGTTCGTGAGATCAAGCCCCGCATGGGGCCGACAACGCAGAATCTACTTGGGATTCTCTGTCTCCTCTCTCTCTGCCCCTTTCCTGCTCCCCCGCATGCACGCACACTCTCTTTCTCTTTCTCTCTCTCAAAAATAAATAAATAAACATTTAAAATTAGATGACATATTAGAAGGGGATAAGTTGCAAAGAAGAAAACAAAGCAAAGAAGAGCGAGAGAGTGCCGGGGGCTGGCTGGAATGTACAATAAGGTGTCTGGCGGTAGGGGCTTGCTCTGGCTACCATAACAAAGTACCACAGAGCAGGCAGCTCAGACTACGCTGCTGTCTCATGGGTCTGGAGGCTGGATCCCAAATAAGAGAGGCAGACTCTGTGCCAGGGTTCTGCATTTTAGGACAGTGTGATATAGATTTAATTTAATAAAACAAAAACTCAAAAATGAGAAAATAAAGCAACAGAATTGATGAAAAGGAGGGCTGCAGAGCTAAGAAATAAATTGAAGACCAAGATTCCACGATTTCAGATATAATCAGTAAGTTAGAAAATAAAATAATAATCAAATTCACATCAGCATGGAGGAGAGACAAGATCATGACGGGTGTACAGGGAAAAGACAGAGATTGAAGCAGTTGGAATGTGATAGGTCCAAGATGTTCTAGGCACCAGGGTGGCCCTGTCGGGTGAGCATCCAATTCTTGATTTTGGCTCAGGTCCTGATCCCAGGATCATGGAGTCAAGCCCCGAGTTGGGCTCCATGCTGAGTGTGGGACCTGCTTAAGATTCTCTCTCTCTCTTTCCCTCTGTCCCTTTCCCCCATTTGTGCGCGCGCTCTCTCTCTCTCTCTCTCAAACTTAAAAAAAAAGAAAGAAAGAAAAGAAAAAAAAAAAGACCAAAGAAAATCCCATTTATTTTAAAAAGAAAAAAAAAAAAAGTCAAAGACGTTCTATCAATTAAGGATAATTGATGTCCCTTGTGTACAGAGCTCAACGAAAGGAACTTAAAGTTACTCAGAGATATAATATAGGAAAATTTCTCTGGCTTGAAGGAAAAATTCAATCCAGGGACTGAAAAGATAAGTGCATATGCCAAGAAAATTGCTTTACTATAACCAACATTATGTTATACACAGGTTACACTCCTGTGTAAGAGGCTGAGCTTCCAAGGTTTAAAAGAAAAAAAAAAGAATTGTTCACACATACTAGTAGGAGGAAAAAATAAAACTCAGCAACATTCAGTGCCAGAAGGCCCAGAGTCCTTTGAGAAAGGTCTGAGGGGAAAACCTCTGACCTGAGAATGTCACATCCAGTCAAACCAACATGGAAGTAACAGGCAGACACTCTCACATATGAAATAATCCAGAAACTGGAGTTGCCACGGGCCCTTCCTTTCAAAAAAAAAAAAAAAAAAATTGACGATGAAAATCCAGCCAAGTGACAAATCAAAATAAAGAACTCTAGAAGGGAGGCGCTGCACAGAGGAATAGATGGTAGGCTTTGAATCCAGGTGAAGAGAGAGCCAGGGCTCCAGGGGAAATCACAGAAGTAGCCTTGGGAGTGGGGACAGGGGTGGAGGAAGGCCACTCAGCAGCTTCAGCCACTGGGCCTCCTGCAGTTGGGAGCAAATCAGTTCTGGCTGCAACTGGAGTGTGCTTTCAAAACCTGTAATGGATTCAGTCTCCTGTGCTTTTCATAAATCATAATCCTTTTATTTTAGACTTGGAGTATTTTGGGAGCTAACATCTCTTATGTGAAGAAACGTTTTTCTTAAGTTCAGTAATTTCTTCTGTTAAATTCAAATAAAATTAAATAGGCTTTAGATTTAAATTAGCTCATGTGGGAGAGAACATTCATTTCCCTAGTTCTTCAACTTTCCCCATACCTATGCCCTGCATCTTAGAACTCCAGAAATCTCACTAGAGACAGAATACTCCCCCCACCTCCCCGTGTTGGGTTGGCCACTGTTATGTTCTGCCTTTCAAATCTCATATTAACTCCTCTTTGCATGAGCTCTACAGAGAAGAGGATTCTGGGGAGTGTAGTTCCAGCTTAGCCTATCTGACACAATACAAACCACCACAGTCCACCCCTTATCAGCCATGCATCATACATACTTCTCTGAATCACGCTTAACTTACACGTGCACAAAACCAGCAAAATCATGCATTCACCTAACATGATACAATTATTCTTTATACAACCAAAACACACTAACCCTCTTTCCAAAAAAGAATACAAAGCCACATGGTCTCTTCACCCATCTTTGGGTACTGTTCATCCTTCTTCTAACTCCTTCCCTCTTTGATATTCTATCACTTCAATACTGAAATATAAAGTTAACTTATTAGCACATCTAATTTAGATGGTATTTAGATGGTAGAGGTTTAATTATTGACACAGATCCATTCGGGGTGTGTGTGTGTGTGTGTGTGTGTGTGTGTGTGTGTGTGTGTACATTTGCAGAGATTTGACCTCAGTAGTCATGGGAGCTGGTTAACAATCATGTGTTTGTATTGTCTTCACATACATGAGATCAGATGCTACAGCTTGATGTCTGAGGGGCAGGCAATTAGGAAGGAAATAAATGTAAAACAAGAGAGGAAGCACAAGCTGTAACCGACAAGTACAAGCTGAAACCCACTAGAACTGACTAAAACCTGTGTCAGTTCTCAGTGCCCCAACCTTGAGGGTCTCGGTGTCCTGCAGAGGAACCCAGTGTCCTTTGTCATGGAGTTAAGTGCACAGGGGGCCCAGGAGTTGGAAGTGGGGGAGGGGGGGTACTTGCAGGCCTGGCTGCTGCCCCAGGCTAATGAGCAGAGCCAGCAGGTAAGTGAAACCAGGTAAGCCAAGAAAGGGCTAGTCACTCCTACCTTCTGGCTCCCTCTCGTGGCCCACCCTAGCTGGAAACACGCAGGGAAGGGATTCTGGGAAATACAGTTCAGCCCACCAGACTGACACATTATAAAGTCACCACACCCCTCTTCTCAAGCTGGCACCTCTTTAAACCATACTTCACCCCCAGATAAGGACAATAATAAGATAAAGACTCCATCTAATATCCTACATAGCACCAAAAAACATGGAGCCCTTCCCCAGAAGAGATACTGTCCCCTTTTTATGTCTTTTGGTGGTGTTCCCTCTTGTAACCGATTCACACTCCCCCTTTGCGATCATGTAATTACTTAAGGTAATTAAACCTTAATTACTATTGTGGTGCCTGGGTGGCTCAGTTGGTTAAGTGTCTGACCCTTGATTTCAGCTCAGGTCACGATTTCATGGTCTGTGAGATCGAGCCCCGCATTGGGAGCCTGTTTGGGATTCTCTCTCTCTCTCTCTCTGCCCCTACCCAGCTCGTGCATGTTCTCTCTCTCTCTCTCTCTCCCTTAAAATAAATAAATAAAACATTTTAAAAAATAATGTTAATTACTTTTAACATGTCTTATGTTACATGTTAAGAGGATAGGAGAGGGGAAAAAAACAAAAATATTTGGTTAATTTATATGTACCTGTAACTATTCCAGTGCTCATGACCATTGGTCATGTGCTCGCAGCTGACATCTCTAATTACCTTCCACTACTTGGTCCATATCCCCTCTCCCCCCAGCAAGCACCTCAGCAGGTTGTGATTCTTTGTCTGGCAGAGTGAGGCCAGACTTGAAGGGTCTGGAACATTAGCAGTCTTGCCTGAATTGGGATGTTGTAGTTTTCCGTTGACTGTAATCATAGGACATGGAGTACTCAGTCCTCGAAGGACCGTCAAACACACTTCTTACCCACATGGTGTCCTTGCAACCCAATTTCCTCTGATCGTCAGGACTGATTACCTCAGTTACCTAACTCCCTTCTGTGCCTGTTGATACACCGGCAGGAGGTAGCCAGATGATTGGATCCATTTTCAGCTCAATGGAATCACTGTTGTGTCCCGGGTGGAAGCACTTCTTCCTTGGGAAGGGACACCTCTAACGTAGTACAGCCTAGTCCATCACTGGGAGGGATGGTGAAAGGGACTGCTCCCTCTCCCACACCTTCACGCCCGGAGTGGAAAATCCTGGCTATGGGGGAAACAACGCTACATATTAGATGCTGACTTAGAGCATATAGCGCATCCTGGAGGACACTGCCTCAAACCAAAGACGGGTTGCCCCCTAGCTTTTGAAAGTCAGTCATTGAAAGGCCACTATCTAACCAGCTCCTCTGGATAATGGAGGATATGCTAAGACCAACAATTCCATGAGCACAAACCAATTGTCTCAATTCATCTACAGTGAAACGAGTTTCTAGTCAGAAGTGATGCTTTGTGGAATATCTTTTTTTTTTAACATTTTATTTCTTTTTGAGAGAGAGACAGGGAGAACTTGAGTGAGGGGGGGGAGGGGCGGAGAGCAGGAGACAGGATCCAAAGCTGGCTCAGAGCGAGGAGCACAGAGCCTGATGCGGGGCTGGATCACGACCCTGGGATCATGACCTGAGCCGAAATCAAGAGTCAGCCACTTAACCGACTGGGCTACCCAGGCGCCCCTTTGTGGAATATCTTGATGGCAGACAAAGCACTCAGTAGGTCCACAGATAGCAGTTTTGGCAGAAGCTTTGTGGGCAGAGAAGGCAAATCCACAACCAGAGCAAGTGTCTGCTCTGGTAAGAATAAAATACTGTCACTTGGCAGAAGTTCTAAGTGTAATCAGTCTGTCACCAGGTGGCTGGCTGATCACTCTGGAAAACAGTGCTACATCAGGGCCCCGGGGTTGGCCCCTGGTGCTGGCACAGTGGACACTCAGCAGTGGCTACAGCCAGATCGGCCTTGGTGAGTGGAGGTCCATGTTTCTGAGCCCATGCACAACCTTTACCCATGACATTGGGCAATGGCTAGGGAAGGAGGCTGGCTGACACCTATTCTATCATTCTATCCACTTGATTATTAAAATCCTCCTCTGCTGAGATCACCCTTTCATTTCCATTCAGAGAAATCTACCCATCCACCTGTTTTCCAGACCTCCTTGTCATCAGTTTTCCAATCGTGGTCCCTCCACGTCCCTCACCATGCAGCCAAACCATTAGCCACAACCCACAAACTGACGTAAACCCACACCTCTAGCTGCCTCTCTTTCCAGGCAAAACATGCAACCAGATAATCTGCCTAAGTTCTGCCGACTGGGAGGATTTTCCTCCACCTACTGGCCTTGATGTTCTCCCCACAGAGGAAGGACAGTACTGCAGCTATCCACGATATGTGGGTAGGATTATCAGTCAGGTGTGTTTGCCTGTACGGAACAAAATATCCAACTACAAGTGGCTTATACAATAAGGGGCACATTCCAAGAACATCTGGAGGCAAAAAAATGCACTGTCGCAAAACTCCTTTCAAGAGTAAGTCAAACCTTCACCAAAGCAGAGCCCCCTTCCCTGAGCACATACTAGTGTCAGTGAAGTACTCACACAGGGCACAAAGCTAAAAGGTCAATAATTGCAGGCTATTATAATAACTGTTATATTATCTCTAAATCCTCTTCTACTTCTCAGATTCTGTGAACGCTGCTACTTGGTGGCAGAGTACTTACACCTTCAGTTTTGGGGGAAATGAAGTTGCAACATAGTTGCACTTGCTGGTATTCTACTAAATGTAACACCGAATGACTAACTCCTCTCCACCCCATTTCCTTCTTTTAAGACCACAAGAAAGATTACCAAACTAACACACAATGTATCTGAGAATGTAAAAAGTTCTTTGAAAAAAAAAAAAATTTAGCAGATTCTACCCATCCTTTTCATCATCGCTAGGCATTACTTTGCCACACAGCACCCCCTTTTTCTTTTGTCTTCTTTTCTCTTGCAAACTCTGTAGAGCTGGATACTAAGACAAGGTCTTCATTTCCCAGAGAAAAGTTATCTACATCTGCCAGTTCCTAGTGTTTTGAGTGTCACAGACTTGTTAACTTAAAAAAAAGCGGGAGGCGGGGGGGGGGGGCGGGGCGTGACATACTGGGTGGCTCAGTCAGGTAAGCGTCTCTTGATTTCCGCTCAGGTCATGATCTCATAGTTGGTGAGTTCGAGCCCCACAACGGGCTCTGCCCTGATGGCGCAGAGCCTGCTTGGGATTCTCTCTCTCTGCCCCTTCCCTGCTCACTCTTGCGCTCTCTCTCTGTCTCTCCCAAAATAAATAAATAAACTTTTAAGAAATAAATTAAAGAAGAAAAAAAAAAGACGGGGGTGGGGATTTGTTACTTAACCTGTAACGGATCTTTTTGTTTTTAAATCCCAAATACAATGTTACTCTCACCAACATTTCATTAAAATGCCATCAAAGGAAAGGGCAGTTTAGCACCAAAAAAGTAAGAGGGGGCAGAATCTCAAAATAACGTGTCCTTCCGAAAAACCATAGTTGCCAGCTTACTCTGCTATGTTAAAAATTTTTTTTAAATAGCAAAATATACTTTTAAAAATCAAGCACAAAAAAATCCCAACACAGAATGTTACCTTAAGATACTATATTGCAATCTCATTTTTAGATTGTGAGTACTACATAAAAGTAAGAGCACATACAGTGTGTATGTATACAGTTTAAGGAATAATAACAAAATACACAGCCGTGTGCCCACCCAACACCTGGCATAAAACACAGAGCATTCCTGATACCTTCCCTGTGCCCCTCCTCCACCTCCTTCTCCCGCTCCCAGAGACCATCTCCTTTAATAGGGAGTATCTGTTTCCTGTCTTATCTTTATATTTCACTACCTGCGTCTCTGCCTCTGAACAAGGCATTGATTAGTTTTACCTGGTTTTACTACTTCCATGAAGGGAACCGTATTACATGTGACTTCCCCTTTTTCAGTCAAAATAATGGTGTTTCTTGATACAAGTTTGGTGTGTGAGAATCTATATCCTACTGGGTTTCATTGCAAAGAGAAACTGGGATGTCTACTTCGTTTATACAGCAGTCACGGCTTAAAATCCAGTTTAACCCATGCATGCGGATGGAAAGGGGAGGGAGGCTCAGGATGCCCGGATCATGCTTTTTGTATTAACAGCCTCTGAGCCTCCCATGGTTTCTATGGGGGAGACATGCTAGATGCCCCAGTGTGGGCTGCAGGGGCTGGTCACTGGCTGGTCACTTCACTGGAGTGACGCAACCCTCAGCTCTAACTACCACCCACCTATTTGTGAAGGTGCTGTGAGCAGGCAGATTTCCCAGACCCACTCGAATTATGGACTGGAATTCGGAACACCGCGTTGTTGGTCAGTAACCTAGGAGATTCAGGGCGCCTGGCTGGCTCAGTCAGTAGAAGGAGCAACTCTTGATCTCAGGGTTGTGAGTTTGAGCCCCATGTTGGGCGTGGAGACTACTTAAAAATAAAATCTTTAAAAAAAAAATCACCTACTGGGTTCACATTCCTGCATATTGTCTCCTTCACCACATGTAAGAAAAAGCTCAGGAAAGTCTCACTGGATCCTGGATCTCTCTTGGAAAAGATTGTGGTAATACCAGTCTCTGGTAACACAGAATCTCATGCCCTACTAAGACCAAACAAATCCAAATTTTGCATTTTAATAAGATTCCCAGGTGACACATATGCACATTCAAGTTTGAGGAACACTGGCCTAGAGCTTCATTTGTGTGTGTGCTTGCTAATTTATATAACATAAATATAAATTATATTTATATTTATATTTATTTATTTACAGCATAAGCAGGGGAGGGGCAGAGAGAGAGGAAGAGGGAGAACCCCAAGCAGGCTCCTTGCTGTCAGCATGGAGCCCAACAGGGGGTTCGACCCCACAAACCATGAGATCACTACCTGAGCCTAAATCAAGAATCAGACACTTAACTTACCGAGCAACCCAGGTGCCCTTGTGTGTGTGCTTTTTAAATGAATATAGTGTAACACACATTAAGAAAAGCACTAACTCATAAGAGCATCATTTGATGAATTATCACAAAGTGAATCTACAGGTGTACTTGGTACCCAGATTAAGAAACAGAACATTGGGGGGCTCAGTCAGTTAAATAACTGACTCCTTATTTTGGCTCAGGTCATGATCTTGTCGTTGTGAGATCAAGCCCCACGTCATGCTCTGTGCTGAGCATGGAACCTTCTTAAGATTCTCCCTCTCCCTCTGCCCTTTCCCCCAGCTTGCACACGTGCTCTCTCACTCTTTAAAATCAAACAAATAAATAAAAAAGGGTTGAATAGTTAAAAAAACAAAAACAAACCAGAACCCTGCTGGCACCCCAGGAGCCCCCTCTCCCACATACCCTCCATTACTAAACCCCCTGCTCACTGAAGGTAACCAAAACTCCAGCTTCTAACAGCATAGGCTAATTTGGTCCATATTTGTAGAATATGAGTGGAACCATACTGTATGTATTCTTCTGTGTCCAGCTTCTTTTGGTCACATGTTTGCAGGACAACATTTCTCACTAGGAACCCCAACCGCCCACTGTTTACCTACACATTGTATACTGGCCTTCCTCCAGTCTCCTGGATCTCCCTTCTCCAGAAAACGACTATCATGTTCAATAAAGCACAGGTACTCAAATAAAGAGCTATTTAATGAGCATCTAAACCGCCACGGATTGCATCAGGGGCTGAACCCCAAAGTGTGTTGCCAAACTGAGACTTCCCTCTCGATGGGGCATCTTGCCCAAGCAGTTTTCAGTGATGTGGGAGAGTCACGTCGGCATGTGAAGTCAAACTTGGAAAGGAATTTATTACCTGCCCTAAAAAACATCCAAACTGCAGTTTAGATCACAGCTACCCAGTAGCAGCAGGGGCTGCTCACTTATATCTTTTGAACACATCATAAAATCCAAGCCCAAGAAGCTTCTGACTCAATTATTTCTAGATTTCTTCAAATGTGATTTGTTTGGATCTTGAGATTGTCCCAGCTAAGAGTTCTAACTCTCTCCAAAAGCCCTCCGCACTTGTGCTTCTCAGGGCCTTGAGAAATAAATCATGCCTGGATCCTCACCACTGGCCTCCCCGTGGACGTCTGTAGTACTTAAATCCTCATCGCCGTGAAACCAGTGATCAGTCAGCTTCTTTCTGGACCTCAATTTTCTCATCTATAAAATGATAGACGTGGACTACGTCGAGGTTTTTAACCTGGAGTCTGTGGATTCCTTAAGGAATCCATTAATCCCTGGAAATTACATGGAAGATTGTGAATGGGTGTCCTTTGGTGAAAGAGAGTTCAGAGTGCAGCGATCCCCCCAAAATTAAACACGATCGTGTTAGGTGACCCCCAAGAACCTTTCTAGCACTTAGTATTCGGCAATCCCCCGGCTCCTTTCGAGTCAATGGGAGGCTTGATTTTTGCTTAGAGTCTGGCTAGAGTTGCACCTCTAAACGAAAAGGTGGCCTTGCCTTTTTCCTTCTGTAGATATTTCTGCCCTAACAGAAAGGATACCACAAAACTGCAGTGTGGCATGAGGGCATCTCTCTGATCTCTGCAAGTCAGATAACATCAAGGGTCGTTCCATTCAAAATAGCATGGCCCTGGAGCAAGTCCCTTAGTTTTATATGATCTCAATCCGGGTCCTATTTTATTTGGCTGGGTTGTTTTCTAAAGCCGTATCCAGTGTAACCTTCAGGACAAATGGGCAGTTCTGGGCCTCATAGCCAAATAGACGTGAATATACCAGTATATTCTGAATAAGTCAATCGGATTTTCTCTCCCCGGAGAAAGGACTCCGAGGCAGAACTGCACCTAGGTTTGCCTCCCCAGACCGGCGTCCTGTCCTGTCACCTGAGCAAAGGAGTGAAACAGGACCCCTCCTACCTCTCTTAGGTGGAGGCTTATTATGCCACACACAATAATATTAGGTTACGTGTTCCCTGTGTGTGGCTGGCTCCCCTGGCAGTGCCCTAGCAACAATATGAGCCAAAAGTTTTCATTACAAACTGCCTCGGTGGGTAGAAGGAACTCTCTTGTGTTCCTTACACAGAGCAAGACATGCTGGGCTTGTAAACAGGGTTCTTAATAATTAGATTGGTTTCACTGCAGATGAAAGCGGCGGTTTCAGAACCCCTCCTCTTCCTGTAAATATCCTTTTCTGTTCTTAGTTATCTAAAGACGTAGAGCCACACCTTCAACCCTTGCTACTCTGAGTGTGGGCCACAGACCAGCAGCAGCAGCATCTGGAAGCTGGTTAGAAAGGCAGAACTCTCCGTCCCACCCCAGCCCTACTGACCAGATCTGCACTTTCACCAGATCTCCAGGTGATGCCTCATCACAGGCACATTAAAATTTGAGAAGCACCCCCAAGGAATTGCCCCAAAGCCTCACCAGCAGCCAATGCCTCACTTAAGCCTGTGACCGACCAGCAAATAATTCATGATCGGTAAATGTGAGCTTCCTTCCTTCTCCCTCCTAAAACCCAGAGGACCACCAGAGAGGCCTTGAGGAAGGGAGAGGAGGAGGAACAAGCCCAGAAGAGGGGAACCTTGGAGACAGGAGAGAGGGAGTAATGAAGGAGAAAGAGGACCAGCAGAGCGGGGAGGGGAGGCTGAGGGGTGAGGAGACAGGGATGGCCAGCAGAGTGAGGGCCCAGGGTCTCCACACCCTCTCCAGCAGGGGCTCCCACGTTCACGGTTCTCTCCATGCCAGGGGCTGCCTCCCATATTTACCTTGAGTCATTCATGCTTGCTATCTTTTTTTTAAAAAAACATGTTAAAATAGAATCATGGCTGCTGTTAACACTTCGTTAACTGTTGTTCATAACCGCACCCAGGTGGTTCGGGCCACACCTGGGACACCTGCCCCGGGAGGAATGATCATCCAAGTGGTGGTGCAGCAGGTCCCTTATAGCTGGCATAAAATGCACGAGGCTCGTTCTATTTTCTCATGTGTCTAAACTGCCTGGCAGGATGCAAGGTGTGCTCTAACAGGTGTTGTTCAGGCTACAGCAGCAGATGACTACGGGTCATACTCTTGCAGGGTCACTCATCTAGAATCCACTTAATTTGTTTTGAAAAACAATTTTTTTTTAATGTTTATTTATTGTTCAGAGAGCGAAAGACAGAGCATGAGCAGGGGAGGGGCAGGGAGAGAGGGAGACACAGAATCCAAAGCAGGGTCCAGGCTCCGAGCTGTCAGCACAGAGCCCGACACTGGGCTCGAACCCAGGAGAGGTGAGATCATGACCTGAGCCGAAGTCAGACGCGCAACCGACTGAGTCACACAGGCACCCCTAGAATCCGCTGAATTTTTAAGGGTACTCCCAGAACCTGCGATGAAGCCCGCAGAGTAACTAACAAGCAAGTGTTCACTGAGCATTCCAGGTAACTCAGGCATGTTACATTTACTAACCCTGCGCAAGGCGGGCTCAGGGCACGAACCCGAAACAAGCCAGAAGCCCTCCTCTGGAGGCCACTCGGCCTGACGAAGGCTGGGGCTTTCTGATCCCTGGCGAGTTAACACTGCGACTTCCCCTCGCCGGCTCCACAGAGTCTTCAACAATTTCCAGAACCCCCGCTTCCCTGTGTCTTTTGAGAAAAGGGAGACGCAAAGCAAGGAAAAGACATTAGAATGTGAACACACCGACGTGCTACTTTTTCAAAGAAACCAAATAGGAAATCTAATAGGAAACAGAAAATAAACGGGAGGTCAGAAACACAGCCTCAGGAAGAGAAGGCAGCAATTATGTAAATGTGCCAGTTAGCGGCAGTTCTCAGGAATTTAACAGGTGTATATACGTTGGAAGGGGACAGTGTCTTTTCCGTCTCCACAGAGAACATGACATAAAAGGAACAGGCTCAAATCGTAGCAAGAGCACAAAGGAACTCTGACTTGTCAGGGCTTTTAGACTCTGATCCAAACTAACAAAGGAAATAATGGGCTCGCCTCAGAAGATCTTTTTTAATGGATAGCTTAAAAAAAAAAAAATTCACCCTGGCTCTATTGTGGGTCAGGTACGGTTCTGACTGGATGTCAGGGGTGAGTCTATGGATCCTTTCAATCCAGTTATAAAAAGCTCCTAGGACCTCAGCCCCAGTCCTTTCTAGTAGTACAATTAATTCTATTGCATTAAATATTGCTTCTGATGAGTGAACCATCAATGCACTCCAAGCCTTTCTGTTATTCATGTTTCTGTCCTGTCAAGAAAAGGGATCTTCTAACAGAGCCCTTTGTAGACAGACTTTTTACAAATTGTACACAGTATATTAATTGCACCATAGGAGGAGGGAGAAATGAGCTTTACTGTAAAACTGAGAGCCTTTTGTCAATCTGGATTTTGAAAAGCACCATGGAAGAACCCACCCAAGGTAACCTGTGTTACTCTCAAACACAGGACAGAGGTTGAGGGGAGCTGGCAGGTACCCAACGCACATAAAGCTGTTAGCACAGGGCCTCGCCCTCAGGACGCAGGCAATACGCGGAAGGAAGCTCTTAAAATATCACTATCAGCCCTGTTTGGACACTGCTATTTGCTTACCCTCCACTTGTACACGGGGCCAGGTGGGGGTGGGGGGATGACCAAGGATCGATATCGCATCTTGGGCCCACCAGTCTCCTTATCTCTGCCCTGGGATCCACGGTCGTCCAATTCCAAGCTCCCGAGAGCAGCACCCAGGTTCGTTCCAGCCCTCGTCTCCCTGCACTGTGCCGGGCCAGCCTCCTCCCTCCTCCATAAAACAGCAGCAGCTCCTTCCTGTCAGGCCCTTCCCGCTCTTCCTAAAAGTGATGAGATGAAAACTAATGGGTTGATCATCACTCCCACTGACTGGAGCTGAAAAATAGGTTGAAGGTAGCTGTGGAGGGAGGGCGGAAGCCCCTCCTCCTGCAACATCTTCCAGAAAGTGACCAAAAGTCCGTGGCCCACACGCTTCACAAAGTACGGAGAAGATTGTGATTCCTCCGTGAGACTCTTCAGATGAGTATCTGAGAGTACATGGCAATTATCAAATATTACGTTTACTAGAATAAAATTATATATAAGTACCATTTAGCATTGAGGTCCGATTCTATTGCTTTTGGTCAAAGGCCACAGTAAGATTACAGGGCAAGAAACAGCACAATGTAATCCTGAGTTAAAGAGTCAGAGTGAGTAACGTTTCAGAGGAAGTTTCAAAAGAGGAATGATTTCTGGGTCAATTTAACTGGAAAGTCTAAAATAACTTCAGCAGCCAGCTCAAAAGATAAACTCTAAAAGTGATATACGTGTCTGTGTCAAAGAGTAAGAAACTGACCTTTCCTGAAACATATCTTAAGTGAATACTGGTTAGAATTATCCCCAAGAACATTATAGGGAAAGGAGGTGACAGACTGGAAGAGTCTAGGTGGATCACTCATCAGTGAAGGCTGCCAAATGGGAGATGAGTACCAGAAAAGGCTTGTCTCCATTTGGAAAAGATAAAGTTGGCCAGGGAGTGACACATTCGGGGTAATCCTAGTCATGGCGAACGCTGTGTCCACCATAGCCTTCCCGGAGAGCTGAAGATTCACAGTAGAAATGTGCGCTGCTGAGAACCTGTCTAACCTGCTGCTTACTCCACCTGTGTCCTTTCGTGAGGTGAACTGCGTCCCTCTCCCCAAAGACATGTTGAAGTCCTCACCCTCGCTACCTGGGAATGTGACCTTATCTGGAAACGGGGTCTTGGCAGATGCGATCAAGTTAAGATGAGGTCATACTCAGTTAGGACGGGTCCTCACACCATGTGAGTGGTGTCCTTTTTAGTCAAGAAAAAAGAGTCAGAGATAGACTCACGCAGAGAGGAGACAATGTGGAGAGACAAGCCGAACCCCAGGTGACAACGGGGGCAGACTGGAGCGGTGCCTCTATAAGCCAGGCACTCCAAAGATTGCCACCACCTCCAGAGGTAAGGAAGGCTCGGTAAGACTCGGTAAGGTAAGGTAAGGTAAGGTAAGGTAAGGTAAGGTAAGGTAAGGTAGGCTCGTCCCCTAAGGCCTCAGAGAGAGTCTGGCCCAACAGACACCCAAGCCTCCCAAACTGTGAGAGAATAAATTTCTGTTGTTTTACCCCCTCCCCCCACCCAGTTTGTAGTCTTTTGTACAACAGCCCTGCAAAATGAAAAACATCTCCCAAAGTGCTTTGGCCTCTCCTTCAGGTAACCCCATTCCTCCTTGTTCACACAGATGCACATGTGTAAGAATAAGCACACGGAGTCCGTGGTCATGGCCCTCTACACAGAGCTCCCCCAAAACATAGACATATCTTGGGGGTATCTACTGAATGGTAGATGCTCAAGCTGTCTTTTTTTTTATTTTTAACATTTATTATGGACAAATTTTTTTTTAACATTCAGAAAAATAGAGCCGTGTAATGAACTCCTGGGTGCCCACCCTGCAGCTTCAACAATTATCAATCTTCTGCTCATTTTATTTCATCTGTCCTCCACCCAAGTTGACCCTGCGTGGAGGGGTGCCTGGAGCAAGCCTTGAGTTTTGTTTTGTTTTTTAACGTTTACTCATTTTTTGGGAGAGACAGACAGACAGACAGACAGAACATGAGTGGGGGAGGGGGCAGAAAGAGAGGGAGACACAGAATCCAAAACAGGCTCCAGGCTCTGAGCTGTCAGCACACAGCCCGATATGGGGCTCGAACTTATGGACTGTGAGCTCAGGACTTGAGCCGAAGTCAGATGCTCAGCCTACTGAGCCACCCAGGTGCCCCAAGCCTTGAGTTTTAAAGCAAACTCAATACACATGCCAGGTCATCTGTAAGTGCTTTAGTCTAAACTACCTCAGACATATTTTCTTTTGTCATCTTTGAGCACTGTGTATTTTAGTAGTTATGTAAGAGGAATGAAGAACATTTTATGTCGGAGTCTTCTGTTTCTACCCCCCCCCTTTTTTTAAACAGCTCAGTGGTTTTTAATATATTCAGAGTTGCGCAACTATCACTCAATCTAATTTTAGAACATTGTCGTCACCTCCAAAACGAAACCCTGTACCCATTAGCAGTTACTTCCCATTTCCTGCCCTTTTCAGCCCCAGACAACCCTCATCTACTTTCTATGTCTATAGATTTGCCCACTGTGAACCTTTCATATAAATGGAATCCTATGACCTATAGTCTCTTGTGTCTGACTTCTTTCACCTGGCATGATGTGTACATAATGTCTACAAGATGCGTCTACATTAGGGGATGTAGCAATACGTCATTCCTTTTTATGGTTGAATAATATTCCACTGCCTGCATACATCATTTCTGTTCATCCATTTATTAGTTGATGGAAATTTGTGTTGCTTCCGATCTTTTGGCTATTCTTTTTTTTTTTAAGTTTATTTATTTTGAGAGAGAGAGAGAGAGAGCGAGAGAGAGAGAGAGAGAGAGGCAAACAAAATCCTAAGTAGGTTCCGCACTGGCAGCACAGAGCCCAAAGCAGGGCTTGATTCCAAGAACTGTGGATTCGTGACCTGAGCCCAAATCAAGAGTTGGGCCCTTAACCAACTGAGCCACTCAGTCACCCCCAATCTTTTGGCTATTCTGAATAATGCTGTAAGAGACACTTGTGTGAACATATGTTTTCCTCCTCTTGTGTCTACACCTAAGAGTGGACTTGCTGGATCATATGGTAACTCTACGTTTAATATTTTGAGGAAATAGTTTTGAGGAATATTTTGAGGAAACACCAAACTACTTTCCAAAATGGTTATGCCACCTATAATCCTACTGACAATGTATGAGGATTCCAACTTCTCCATACATTTTCTACCACTTTTTACCGTAATGTTTTTATTAGAAACATCCTAATGGATATGAAGCGGTATCTCATTGTGATTTTGATTTGTGTTTCCCGAGTGACTAAGGACGTCGAGCTTTTTCACGTACTTACTGGCTATTGAGATAAGTTCTTTGGAGGAAAAGCTCTTCAGATTCTTTGCCTATTTTTAAATTGGGTTCCTTATCTTTTTTTGCTGACTGGTAAGAGCCCCTTATATATTCTGGCTACGATTTCCTCCTAAGACATATGATTTGCAAATATTTTTCCCATTCTGTGGTTTTCCACTTTCTGGATGGTGTCCTTTGAAACACAAAAGTTGTCAATTTCATGAAATCCAAATTATCTTTTGTTGCTTGTGCTTTTGGTGCATCTCTAAGAAACCACTGCCTGAATCAGCATCAGCAAGATTTACTCCTCTGTTTCTCTTTAACAGTTTTATAGTTTGGGCTCCTACATTTAAGTGGTGACCCAATCTGAGTTATTATTTTTTTTTTTTTTTGTATATGATGTGAGGTAGTGATTCAATTTTTCTTGCATGTGTATATAGGCGTGACATCTTAATTCTATAATTCTATTTCATGGCATCTACTCTAATTCTAATTCTATGACACTGTACTTCAGTTTTCCATAAATCCTCTTTTAGATGATTTTCATCAGACTACAGCCTACAGTGACCAAAAAGAAGAGAAAAGAAAAGAAAAGAAAACCTTACAAAGAAATATGTTAAATGAGGAAGTAGTTAGCCCTTCCCTCATTGCCTGTCATCTGTGATTCATTTCCCGGATTTTAGACTTTTTGCCCTTTTCTTATAACATTCCACAATGCAGTGTAGCAGTTGGTTGCCTCTGTTAGTCATAATCGTACAAATAAGTTCTGCCCTAAAACCCAGATATTCAATTTAAAAATGTAGTATAGGGGCACCTGGGTAGCTCAGTTGGTTAAGTGTCCAACTCTTGGTTTCGGCTCAGGTCATGATCTCACGGTTCATGAGATCAAGCCCTACATCTGTGCTGGTGCAGAGCCCACTTGGGATTCTCTCTCTCTCTCTCTCTCTCTCTCTGCCCCTCCTCTACTTGCACTGTCTCTGTCTCTCTCCAAATAAATAAGCTCAAAAAAAACCTAATATAACTAAGACTTTGTGTACCAACAACATGTCCACTGGTCCTGATAAATCTGAGATAAAAAGGCTCTCTGCCCTCAGATAATTACAGGCTAGAAAGGGAAAGGAACAGTATGCACTCAAATAATAATGCGGGGTGAGTATGAACACAGGAAGGAAAGAGTGGTTGTGTGGGAAGGCTAGAAAGGTACAGTGAAGGAAAGGCACTAGAACAAAGGCTTACACTGGGCCGAGGCAGAGAATGTCCAGATCCGATGTCACCCAGTGAGGACCTTGTCGAGCTGGAGACGAGATACCTCATCTACAGGGAGTGGTTCCCACTCATCCCCAGCAGATTATACGTCTACAGAAATGGGCCTGGTAGACCCATGAGTGCCAGATGACTTCTTCTTTTTTCTTTTTTTTTTTCAAGAGAAGTTGAAAAAAGTCTAATTTTTATGAGTAATCTCTCATTTTTAAAGTTGTTAAGTGCTTTGAATTTTAACAACTCTACAGCAGGTTCCTCAAAAAGTTTAACATACACTTACCATATGACCTAGCAATTTCACTCCCAGATAGATACCCAAAAGAATTAAAATATGGGACTCAAACAGATTATGATAGTGTTTGTTGTGGCATTATTCACAAGAGCCAAAAGGTGGAAGCAATCCAAGTGTCCGTCAACAGATGAATGGATAAACAAAATGTGGTCGATGCACACCACAGACAGAATACATTCAGCCATAAAAAGGAATGAAGTATTGCCACCTGCTACAAAACGGGTGAACCTCAAAAACATTATGCTAAGTGAAATAAACAAGACACAAAAGCGCAAATATTGTATGATTCCACTCTATGAAATATCTAGAAGAGGCAAATTCATAGAGAGTAGATAAGAGGTTACCAGAGGCTGGGGAGTTATTGCTTAATGGTTATAGAGTTTCTGTTTGAGGTGATGAAAAAAACCACTGTAGAAATAGATGGTGGTGATGATTACACAACATTGTGAATGTAATTCATGCCACTGAATTGCACACTTAAAAATGGCTAAAATGGGGGCGCCTCGCTGGCTCGGTCGGTTAAGCGACTGACTTCAGCTGAGGTCGGGATCTCACAGTTCATGAGTTCAAGCCCTGTGTCGGGCTCTGTGCTGATAGCTCAAAGCCTGGAGCCTGCTTCAGATTCTGTGTCTCCCTCTCTCTCTCTCTCTGCCCCCTCCCCGGCTTGTGCTTTCTCTCTGTCTCTGTCTCTCTCTCAAAAATAAATAAATAAACTTAAACAATTTTCTAAATGGTTAAAACGGCGAATTTTATATTTAACATAATTCATCACCACCAAAAAAACAAAATCAAGCCAACTCTAGAGGAGCTAGACAAAACATGTCAGGGATTACCATGTGAGCTGCGTGGGCCACCAGTTTGGGCCTTGGGCTCAGAATGATTAACACTGGATACCTCGTGTGCGCTGAGCAAGGACTTAGCAATAACGCGAAGCTCTACCCTGGACACTGGCTGGGAAGGTAGACAACGTTAAAGATACATATTCCTTATCCTCAAGGAGATCAATGGCCAGAAACAGACCGAATCATAGTAATACGACAGTGCTTTCAAGATGTTCCAAAAATGTGCTTCAAGAGATCCAGAGAAGAGAATACACCCACTTGGGGGGATCACCAAAACGTTTGTGGAGGTGAGAGAACTTGAGCTGAGCATCTAAGGACAGAGAAGAAGGCAAGTCTGTTCCAGAAGAAGCATGAGTCAAGCTCTATAGGAAGAACAACAGAGGGTACACCTCAGTATGGGGTCCAGTTTGGATAAAGAAGAATCCAAGTGGAGAGGTGGCTGCAAAGAGATCCGGACCAGGGCGCCATGATTGCCAGACTGGGGGTTTTCCACTTAATTCTGAGCAGGATGAAGTTCTCGAAGTTGTCTCTGAGATTGATTAGCTGGGAATCAATGTATAAAATAGACTGAAAGAGGTGATAGAGGCTTCTGAACGGCTAGGTGAAAGGGAGGGAAGGTCTGGCCCTGAACAAGGCCATGGGATGGGAATGAAAGGGAAGGTGGGGACCAGGAGGGGGCTCTTTGGAGGAGCCGCAGAAGCTGACGGCCACAGGGCGGAGAGGGAGTGTCAAAATGGGGCAGAGGGTGGTAGCTATATTATTTAGGGACAGACGATTTTCAATTCATTTAACAATGAAGATGGGGAGAGGCTTTTGGGCATCACTTGGATTCATTTTATCTGTTTTCTGGGTTAGGAGAGACTGAAGTAGAAGAACTAGTAGCATGGAGGAGGCTAGAAACTAGAGAGAAAGAGAGAAGGGAGGGAACTGATGGAGCAGAAGATGTAAGGGGAGCAGAGTGAAGAGACCTGACAAAGGGTTAGGATAATGTAGCTGGAAGTGAAGGGGAAAGGGAAGGAGAAAGTCAAGAGAACACTTTAGTGGAGAGGAAGGAAGGTGGCTTCTCACTCCTCAATGAGATAGGAAATGAGACTCTGATGGCTCCACAATGGTGCATCTGCCCCAGAATGTGACTCAGGCAGCCAACAGAGGAAGAATCAGATGACTGGTGAGTGTCACTGGGGCCCAGGTGAGGCTGGAGAGCACACACATACAGCAACCCTCACGATGGCCCAGCCATCAGTGCTTGGCGCTCTAAGGTGGGGGGGGGGGGGTGGTGTGGAAAAAGCTTATGGCGGGGGTGGCTTCTAAGTATGCTTAAGATGAATGAAATAAAAATCCAAGAGTGAGGCATCTTGGACACTTGAAGGCACATCTTTGAAATGGTCAACCATGGGGTTTTCTGAGCTCTGCAAAGAAAGAAGAGAAGGTAGCCTGGGGCCACGGGCAGAACGAGGAGTCTAGGGCTCCCACTTCAGGTGGGAAGGAGAGAAAAAGGTGGTGGTCTCAAAAGGTTTTGAAAACAGCTGTGTAACTACTCTTCAGGCCAAATGTGATAAGATGTAGTGGTGTTCGTGTTTCATGTTGAGGACCTTCAAATCCGTGTCCAGACTCAGTTTGACTAAGTGCCCTGGCCATTGATTAGTGATGTCTGTCTGTCAAGGGCAAGGGAAAGGAGGGAAGGGTCATGATCCCAAGAAACGTGGTCGGAGAGATTTTGAGCCGAGAAGGTTAGAGGAGGAACATTCGCACCTGATTAGCAAGTCCAATAAGCTTAACCATCCTCGTGGGTGCCTGCAGTGTCCTGTAAATGGAGATACTGCATTTAAGGTCTAGAGAACTAGAAGGGTGGGATGTTTGGATGGTCAGTAACATAGGTGTTCGATTCCTTGGTAGCGATGGCAATTAAAAGTGTTGGGACGCTATCAGTCCAGCACTAAACTCATTACAGAAAGAGGGAGGGCTTCCTTGAAGTCAGTAGGTGGACACAATGACCTTGAAGTCAGTAGGTGGACACAATGATGACAAGCAATATAATTAGAGAACCCAACAAATGGCAGGTGCTCAAGAATTACTTATGGAACGAAGGGAAGCATCTCTGGGGGGGCAGGGAGGCAGCATTCCCTTCTCCTGCCCCACGAGTCCGGGAGCTGACAAGGTCAGGAGTCGATGAGGTGGAAGTGGCACGGTCAGGACAAAGTCAGGTGGATGCCAGCGGGAACATGTCTGGGAGGGTGTGGACAGAGCCAGAGGAGTTGAGTCCTGACGGACTGCAGAAGGGGGCCTGCTCCCAGGGCTCACTATAAGTTCCAGATGACATGCACACCTCTGTAGGCAAGAGTGTGTGGATAGCTCAGAGAAACTCCTTATGGCTTTAATAAAGCCACTCAGAGCACAGGTCCTCCTGGGGATGGCCTGGTCTCATCTCTTAAGTGAAGGAAGTTTCCTGAGAAAAGAGCAATGTGACAGAAATCAAACACGGATCAGGGGTCTAATCTCAACTGTATGAACCAAGTCTGTGCTTTCTGGAATAAATGTGGTTGGCCCCATTCACTCACTCATTCATTCATTCATTCATTCACTGTGCCTCAGGGTCCTCACTTTACAATGGGCCTAAATCTCTGTCCTACCTATTTCGTGGATTTGTTCTGACAATAAAAATGAAAGTGACTTCAAAACAATTCACATTGAAGTGCCTCCAAGTTATCCCATTGCAGTGAATTTTAGGTAACCATCCCTCACGCTTCAAAATATTGTGCAATGTGTTTGAAATAAATGGGTCATCCGGTAGGGCTTAGAATTAGCTTCGATCCAGAGACCTGGTCATATTTACGACAAGCGTTGACCCCGTACAGAAGTGAGGTATTATTCACAACCAACCTCCTCTGCTTTCTACCCTCACTCGCGGGGTAGTTGACACAGCCCCAGTGCCTCGTCTTGTCTAGTTCTTTTGGGAAGCAAATGCACTTGGAGGTTTTGTTAATAAAGCTGCATTCTCCTCAGAGCATGTGTGCTGTGCAGCCACAAGGAAGGGAGAAGAGAAAACCTCTAAAACAGTAAATTGTCACTCTCGCTCAGACAGTGCTATGTCACTCTAGCCAAGTCACCCAACCTAGCTGTGCCTGGATTTCTCTAAAGCGTCCTGGAACAATTCTGGTGACAGACACATGCAGAGCTAGAAGGCACTCCCCCGCTGTGAGGGAGGAACACGGACACATCATCATTTGAACTTGAGTGGATCCAAGAATATCAGGGCTGGGGAAGGGGCTAAAGAGAAAAAATGCCTTGCTACAAACATAAAATAGGACACACAGCAAGAACTGTGCAGTGGCAAGACAACAGGAAGCTTAGCTAAGACCAGGAGATCTGTGGCCTGTCTCGGGTTGACCAGATGAAGAATGCTCCATTTTTAAGCATAATATGGCGTTAGGAGGATTTTTGTTTTAAGTTTTTAAATTTGCCACGAGGGTGAAAGACAGAGACAGCATGAGCAGGGGAGGGGCAGAGAGAGAGAGGGAGAGGGAGAATCCCAAGCAGGCTCCGTGCCATCAGCACAGAACCCGATGCGGGGCTCGATCCCACGAACCGTGAGATCATGACCTGAGCCGAAATCAAGAGTCAGATGTCTAACTGACCGAGCCACTCAGGTGCCCCAGCATTAGGAGGATTTTTAAACCACGGATTCTGCTGCAGGTCAAATGGGGACAAACGTGGTGAACTCTGGGCCTGGACCCACACTAGGGGGTTTGGTGCTGAGAACCCTAGGATTCGGCATTGACATAATTTGCTGTTGGTAGTATCTTCTGAGTTAGGGCTAGCGATAGGGGAGGGCCAACCAAGAGATGGGACATACCTGGGTTGGAAAACTATCCTGGAAAGGAAGAGTCCAACAGCTGTGATTTCATAAATAAATAGAACCCCTGCTGAGCAAGGGGAGAGAGAAAAGAATTAAGAGACAAGAATGGGACACAGAGAACAGGCTGCAGACCACATTTAAGAGGGGCATCGTATAACAATGAGAGATACTGTAGAGACTGACCTAGAAGCTTATCCAGCTAATGGGGCTAAGTGGGCCCCAAATTTAGACAGGTCTTTAAAATGACCGCTGCCTTCCTTCCAAATATCAGGATTGCCTTTCTTCTCCATATTTCCCTAGGGCTTACAGCAGACGGGAGCAGGAAGCCCTTCAAAAAGGAATGGACCAGTGCCCTGCGTCTCCCGGCAGGCACCACCCTGCATCATCGGCCTCCCCTTGGCCCCGCAGCCCGGCGAGCCCGGGAAGGGCACGGAACTGAAGTCAGGAAAGGGAGCTGCGGGAGGCCTGACTCACCCTGCCCTCGGCCACTCGGATCTCGGGTGGGCAGGCCCGCACACGATGAATCAGCGAGAGCTGTGAATGCGATTCAGAGCTCTGCCAAGGACACGGATGCTCTCCTGGCACCCTGGCACCCTTCACAGTTTCTTTCCTTCCTTGTCTCGCTGCCAGGAGACAAGTGCTATAGGAACTGAGCGTTCGAGTTTTTTTAGCCTAAGACAGAAACTCTCTAACTCTTTCTATTCCTGTTTCCCTTCTCAGTTCCTGGAAATCACTAATTGGAAACCGGGACTGAGAGCCACCTCCTTGAAAACCCAGCTGAGGCAGCCTTCTGAGAAGCTACTGCAGGGAAGGGCAAGGGAGGGCAAGGGGTACCGCGTGCAATTTCCCAAACGAATCACCTGGCTCAAAGTACCTAAGAAGTATATAAACTTAAGTTCTAGATCCTACCAGGAAAAGCCAGACCGGTACCTATAGTTCTGCATAACTGCCTAGCACTTGGGTTAACTGCCCCATCTCTCACGCTCCCCTACAGTGTATGATGACTTATGCCCATGCAAGCCACATAAAGAGTTAAAAGCTATATGGACTATATAAAACCCACCAAATGCTGCTGGACTTAGTTACCGAGAATTTATAAATTTTTTTTTTCAACGTTTATTTATTTTTGGGACAGAGAGAGACAGAGCATGAACGGGGGAGGGGCAGAGAGAGAGGGAGACACAGAATCGGAAACAGGCTCCAGGCTCTGAGCCATCAGCCCAGAGCCCGATGCGGGGCTCGAACTCACGGACCGCGAGATCGTGACCTGGCTGAAGTCGGACGCTTAACCGACTGCGCCACCCAGGCGCCCCAGTTACCGAGAATTTAAATAAGAACGTGTCTTTGTAATATCCTCATACTACTCTGTATGAAATTACAAGAGGACCCACAGGGGAAAGTCAGCTGCCCTTCATCCTCTTACTGTCTGCGTCATAGACCCTCAGGGACAGGCATTTGGAAAAGCAAAGCTCATGCTTCAGGAAGATGAGAATGTAGTACCTTCCATTAACACGTATTTAGTGAATGTGAGACAGGCATTTTGGGGGTTATAGAGACGAAGGCGGCACCCTTGAGGAGATTAAATCCAGTAGGAGAGATAAGATATGTACACAAATCATTTTAAATAAGCACGAAGTGCTACAGGATATGAGGAAGGAGAGTTATCTGGTTTGATCAAAGTCAGGCAGGATCCATGAGCTGTGACTTGGAGAACAAGCACACTTCCCACAAGGGAAGATGCAGAGATGATACTCACGGTGCAGAAAACAATCTCATTTGTCTACAAGGATGTGGGGAGATAGAAACGGAAAGCACACAGGTTCGGACATGCGGTGCCTTGAGCAACTATCCACTGGGTGTGGAAAACTCACTGAAGACCCTCACCAGGGTGAGAGTCCTGATCAAGTTAGTCTCTAGACACTCAGCCTGGCAGTTGCCTGATGGGGGGACCAAAAGGGACAGAAACCAGGGGTAGAGAACTAGAGCTTTAGTTCCGATGGGAGTAATGAAGGCCTGATGGAAGGCAGCACCATGGGGACAGAAAAGGAAACAGGTGTGTACAGGGTTATGGAGGGGATCACACAGAGCCCGGATTTCACTGAATGGGAGGAGATGAGCGGAGAGAAGGACATCAAAATGACTTTGGAAAACTAGAAACCGTAAGACAGAAATGTGTTTTTCAACTAGCAAAAATGATTTTAAGGTGGAATGACAGAAGATGACAGTGGCATTCATAGGCGTATGGACACGAGGAGGAAGAAGAGAGCTGGGGGATGCTTCTCCTTTGTGAAGGTTAACAGGTCATGGAGTTGCCCAGAACACAGTCAAAAATACTTAGGAGAGAGAGAGGGATGGAGAGAGAGATATGGGAGTCACCCACACAGGGGTACCAGTGGGGACTGTGGGACACAGCAAAGCATTCTGTAGGGAGGACTAACCTAATGAAGACCTACATTTAAAGAACAGAAGAAACAGGGGCACGTGGGTGGCTCAGTCGGTTAAGTATCTGACTCGGTTTTGGCTCAGGTCATGATCTCATGATTTCGTGAGTTTGAGCCCCACATCAGGCTCTGTGCTGACAGTGCAGAGCCTGCTTGGGATTCTCCCTCTCCTTCTCTCTGCCCCTCCCTCGGATGCTGTCTCTGTCTCTCTCAAAATCAACTTTAAAAAGTTTTTAAAAAAAGAACAGAAGAAACAGAAACAATGGGGGAAAGTAAAAAGAGTAAGTATTTACTGAGTCCTAACCAGATGCTTGTGCTGAGATGCACATACTGTTATCTGTGAAGTATTTTTCCCATTTTATGGATGAGAAAACAGAGTCTCAGGTTAATCCACCAAACAACCCAGATGCCCAGATCAAAACCATGAGAGTCATTCCCTTCAAGTCCATTTCCTTCACCTCTCGTTAATTCCACCTCTGAATCTTCCTTGACTCTATTCCCTTCTTCAAACTTTACTTTGGGCCTTCAATTCTTCCCAGCTTAGGCAGTAACCTCCTATCTCCAGATCTTCCCACTCATGATCTCACTCACCACCAATCCATCTCCTCTCCTACCACCATCCACTTCTCACCAAGCCTTCAGACGCTTACAAGGCCCTTGGAAAGATGGCCCCGCTTATCTCTCTCTAGGATCACCTTGAGCCCCTCTGCAAGCACCCCACACTCAAGCCTCACAGACCTACCTGTGGCTCACAGAATCCAGCTACCATTCCATATCTGCACACATTCCCTCTCTCCCAAGACTATCTCCAATTGTTCAAGAGTAATTTAGGCAACATATCCTCAAGTTGATCTTTCCAAGGGCCTGTTTTCTGTGCTTCTCATTGCCCTGGCCATACCCCCATCATAGCACTTATCATACTACAATATTTCATCCATCTGACTGTCTCTCTCACTGTTTTATTAATATATTAACAGCAGTTTGGGAGCAGGGATTTTCTTCTATACACTGGTGTCTAACACTCAACATTTCTTGGTAGAATTAATAAGACAATCAATTCAAACCCAAATCTGATTTTGAGGTCCACATTCCTTTCACCAGACCATAATTTCAGAGAGGAGACAGAGAAATAAGATAGTGTTGGATGAAATGGGGCACCTGGGTGGCTCAGTCGGTTAAGCATCCAACTTTGGCTCAGGTCATGATCTCATGTCTTATGAGCTTGAGCCCCACATCTGGCTCTGTGCTGACAGCTCAGAGCCTGGAGCCTGCTTCAGATTCTGTGTCTCCCTCTCTCCCTGCCTTTCCCCAACTCATGCTCTGTCTCTCTCTCTCTCAAAAATAAATAACCACTAAAATTAAAAAAAAAAAAAAAGATAGTGTAGGATCACAAAAAGGCAAGAGGTCATCTATGAAAAACCCACAGGGGTTCTTGGGTGTCTCAGTTGGTTAAGTATCCAACTCTTGATTTCAGTTCAAGTCATGATCTCAGTTTGTGAGATTGAGCCCTGTGTGGGGCTCCACGCTCTAACCAGGGAAATTAGGTAAGAAAAAGAAATACCAGTCATCCATATTGGAAAGGAAGAAATAAAACTATTTCTATCCCCAGATGATGTGATCTTACATACAAAAAATATCCTAAGGAATTCAGAAAATAATTATTAGAACATAAAACAAGTTCAGCTAGGTTATAGGACACAAGACCAATATATAAAAACCAGCTATATCTCTATATACTAGCAATGAACAATATGAAGTACAATTAAGCAAACAATCCCATTTGCAATAGCATCAGCGAGAAAAAACACTTAGGAATAAATGTAACAAAAGAAGTACAAGACTTGTACGCTGAAATCTATGGAACATCATTGAATGAAAGTAAAGAAGGCCTAAAAATTGGAAAGGTAGCCATATCAAAGACTAGAAGATTTAATACTGTTAAGATGGCAATATCCCCCAAATTGATATACGGAGTCAACATAATCCCCTTCCAAATCCAGCTGCCTGTTTTGTTTTGTGGTTTTGGGTTTTTTGTTTTTTTGTGTTTTGTTTGTTTTGTTTGTTTTGTGGTTTTTGTTTTTTTTTGGTTTTTTTTTTGTTTTTTTTTTTGCAGAAATTGACAAACTATAAAATTCATGTGGAAATACAAGGGACCCAGAATCACCAAACCAATTTTGACAAAGGAGAACAAAGTCAGAAGACCCACATTCCCTGTTTTCAAAACTTATTACAAAGCTTCAATAATCAAGACTGTTTGGTATTGACATAAGGACAGACATACAGATCATTCAGATGTTTTAGGTCAATGGAACAGAACTGAGAGTCCAGGAAAAAACCTGACATTAATCATCAGTGGGTCTTTGACAAGGGTGTCAAGACAATTCAATGGCGAAATAATAGTCTTTTCAGTAAACGAAGCTGGGACAACTGGATGTCCACACGCAAAAGAAGTAACTTGGACTCCTAGCTCACACCATATACAAAAATTGACTTCAAATGGATTATACACCTAAAAGTAAGAGCTAAAACAATAAAACTCTGAAAAGAAAACTTAGGACTAAATCTTCATGACCTGGGCTTAGGCAAAGATATCATACGTATGACACCAAAATCAAAAGCAACAAAAGAAAAACTAAGGTGACTTCATCAAAATAAAAACAATTTGTGTTTCAAAGGACACCAGCAAGTGAAAAGACAATTCACAGATTACAAGAAAAAGCTTTTCAGATCATATATCTGGTAAGGGACTCGTGTCCAGAATATATGAAGAATTCCTACAACTCAACAATAAAAAGACAAATAACCTAATTTTTAAATGGGCAAAGGAAACATTTTTCCAGGAAGATATGCAAATGGCCAATAAACACATGAAAACTTACTCAACAGTGTTAGTTATCAGAGAACTGCCCATCAAAACCACAAGACGACACTACTTCAAATCTATGAAGATTACTAAAAGTTTAAAAAGTTTGACAGAGGCGCCTGGGTGGTTCAGTTGGTTAACCATCAGACTCTTGATCTCGGCTCAGGTCATGGTCTCACGCTTCATGAGTTCCAGCCCCATGTCAGACTCCACACTGATAGATGGAGCCTGCTTGGGATTCTCTCTCTCCCTCTCTCCGCACCTCCCCTACTTGTGCTCTCTCTCCCTATCTCAAAATAATACACTTTTTTAAATAATAAAAATTAAAAAAAAATAAAGTTGCAATTTATAAAAATAAGTACATAAACATTTTAAAAATCAAAAGTCAGACAATAACAAGTGTCAGGGAAGACGTGGAGAAACTGGAACTTTCACAGACTGCCGGTGGGATTATAAAACGGCATAGCCACTTCGGAAAACAGTTCGGCAGTCCTAAATGTTAAATATAGTCACCATGTGACCAGACAATTCCACACCTAGGAATACACCTGAGAGACCTGAAAACATACATCCACACAAAACTTGTATGCAAATCTCATAGCCTCATTTTTCACAAGAGCCAACACGGGTAGAGCCCAATGTCCATCAGCTGAAGAATAAACAAAATGCAGTGGATGTGGACAATCCAGTTTAAAAAATGCAGTGAAGAACTGACACATGAAACAACAAAAATGAGTCTTTGTCTCAATTTTACCTGCAGGATTTTAATTTATGGAGGTTACAGAGTGATGACACAGAAAAGTTAATGCCATTGAAAGAAGATGTTTATTACTTACCATTCTTGAGCGGAGAGCGCACCATATCACGCAAGACCACATAGGGAAGCTCCAGTGTGGGTCTGGGGACAGGAGGAGTAGGAGAAAACAGGAGCCAGAGCTTTTATTGCATTTTCTGCAGGAAAGGCAAGGCAGGACAGGGTAAATCATTTAGGACTGGCTTGTCTGAATAATTCTGATAGGCTTTGGGAAATAGGGGCTGTCCCTAGCTATCTGGTACCTGGCTCTGGGGTGATTTAGGGCAAAGGAAATAATGGCTTGGTGTGTAAGTGGTTGATAAAGTAGATGGTTGGTTCAGGCTGTGGGTTCTGGACTGGTTCATTTGCATATGAAAAGTGTGCTCCCGGGTGAGCCCTTTGCTCTCTCTGGGAGAAGCAGTCTCTGCCCGGTCATAGAGACCACAAACATCAGAGCATCAAGAAGACAGAAAATAAAGGGTGCTTGGGTGGCTCAGTTGGTTAAGTGTCCAATTCTTGATTTGGGGTCAGGTCATGATCCCGTGGTTTGTAGGATTGAGCCCCATATTGAACTTGACGCTGTGCGTGGAGCCTGCTTGAAAGTCAGTCTCTCCCTCTCTCTCTCTTTCTCTCTCTCTCTCTCCTAAAAAAAAAAAAAAAAAAAAAAAAAATCCTTAAGGCTGTGATCCTGGCTGGGGGGGTTGCAGGGTGCTGTTGGCACTGACAGTGTGTGAAGATTATGGCACAGTCAGGGACTCGTGGTCTAGGAAAAGAGCTACTTAATGATGAAGAATCATGGTTGCTCAAAAATGTTCCAAGCAGCCTATCATACAAAGACCATGGGGAAGGCTATATGGTAGTAGGTTTTTACCGACTGGGTGGGGAAAACAAGCTGTATTAAATTGGGCTGTGCACAGGACATCCCAGTGAGCTCCAGGCAATTTAAGATTAAAAACTGAGTAACAAAATTCGGCTAGACATAAATACTTGGTAGTCAACTGTAGGTTTTAGAGAAATATGAAAAAGTAAGCTTTCTCTAGGAAGTGAAAATGGAACATTTGCTAGGTTCTACCTTCCACTCGCCAGGCACTGCATTCGGGGATTTTTCTAAATGATCAGAAGGTAATTCTGACTTTCCAGAGTTCTGTAGACTGATAAAGACAAGGCTGAAAAACAGAATATGAACAAGAGCCTCCGGACCACAGAAGATGAAACAGTTTTGTCCAGAGAGTTTTCTTGAGATCGAGGATTAGGAGAAAGAGGTGAAATCCAATCGGAGAGAGAAGCGGAGCTCAAAGAAAAGGAGACGGCCAATGGCTTCAAAAGTAAAGGACCGCACTGCCAGATTCAATCAGAAACCAATTGCTGGGGGAATAGTTCCGATACAAATTTAAGATTGGAAGCCCAAAAAGCTAAAAGAGAGAGACGGAAGTTGTCCTCAAATATACCAAGAGAATAAAAGACTTCGGAAGGAAGAAATGTTGCTTTGGAGGGAAGAAATAATCAAGAAAGGAGAACGAGTTTCCTAACAATTCCAGCTATCCAACAATGGAACGGCCTCGCCAGGGAGGGCGCACTCTGCTGCTGGAAGAGAACATTCCCGAGTGCAGGTCCCTAACAGCTGTTTGGAGATAACAACTCGAAGCTGTCTGTCGCACTGGGGAGGAGACGGAATGTGCTTTAGGTCTTACCTCCGTAATTCAAAGCTGCCCAGGTCAGAGAGGGAACAGTTGTTGGGGGGAAGAAGAGGGAGAGAGAGAAGTTTGCATGGGGAGTCCATCCATTTGGATTTGGATTTGACTCACTACTCATGGTAGAAGGGATGGTTATGGCAGGCTGTGGAGTGCATGGTTGAGAATCTCAACTGACAGGCCTGCAGAGTTTAAAGACTGGAAACGAGAGGTGGAGGGAAGCTATTCAAAGGCACAGGGATTCACAGTGAAGCTAAGGCATCACGTCCTCTGGGAGACAGAACAGTCCAGGGAGAGAAACTCCAGAGAATCTCCATCTTTCTGTCAAACAGGCTGGGTGGCCATCAGCGGGGGTAGGAGGCTGTGGGCAGGGGCAGGTGGTAGAACGGGAACTCAAAATAACCAGCCGGGAGGGTTTGAAAACACATAAAAAGTAATAATGAAATAAAAATCGTATGGCACCTTCTGGGGTTGAAAATTATAGTCGGCAGGGTCTCTGGGACTTTGTCTCCCCCTGCTGAGTCAAGAGGAATGAGCGGCCTGAGATGGGGAAAAGAACGTGACCGTGAAAGGCTGGCTTCTTTTGGTGTGGGCAGAGGAAGGAAAACGTAAATGTTGGTATGAAAATCTCCCTGTAGATCAGAACCACCACAGCCCCGTAGCACTAAATGCGCTGGGAAGACGTGACATGGCTGTGCGAGAGCCAAATGGGAGACGGATGTGGGAAGGGGGACCGCTCTGGGTCGTTCCTGTGTGCCACCCTCGTGAGTCTTTTCTCGACAAGATTCTTGGGGCGCCTGGGTGTCTCAGCCGGTTGAGCGTGTGACTTCAGCTCAGCTCATGATCTTGTGGTCTGTGAGTTCGAGCCCCGTGTTGGGCTCTGTGCTGACGGCTGCCTGGAGCCTGCTTCAGATTCTGTGTCGCCTCCTCTATCTGCCCCTCCCCTGCTCATGCTCGCTCTCGCTCTCTCTCAAAAATAAACAACATTGGGGCGCCTGGGTGGCTCAGTCGGTTAAGCGAACGACTTCAGCTCAGGTCACGATCTCACGGTCCGTGAGTTCGAGCCCCGCGTCGGGCTCTGGGCTGATGGCTCAGAGCCTGGAGCCTGCTTCCGGTTCTGTGTCTCCCTGTCTCTCTGCCCCTCCCCCGTTCATGCTCTGTCTCTGTCTCAAAATAAATAAACGTTAAAAAAATGTTTTTTAAATAAAATAAAATAAAATAAAATAAAATAAAATAAAATAAAATAAAATAAAATAAAATAAACGTTAAAAAAAATAAACAAACATTAAAAAAAAATTTTTTTTTTAAGATTCTTAACTAACCCGTCCCTTTGTCCAGAGGCTGTTTCAGTAGCCTAAGTGATTGCAGGGGTGAGAGGTGTAAGGGTGGGGTGGGGTAGCTTGGGTCTTGATTTAACTTAATTAGGAACCTTTCTTTCCGTCTTGACACGGGCTTATTTCTCAAAAGTTCTGCTAAACGACAAACCTGGGTGACAATGCCACACTTACGTTCCCTCCAAGGACTTGTTTATAGAATCACCTTTTACATGGGGGCACCTGGGTGGCTCCGCCCGACCCTTGATTTCAGCTCAGGTCATGATCTCAGGGTTGTGGGTTTGAGCCCCGCACCGGGCTCTACACTGACAGCGCGGAGCCTGCTGGAGATGCCCTTCCTCTCTCTCTCTCCAAAAAAAAAAAAAAAAAAAAAAAATCATCTTTTTCATGAACACAACTGGTGGTGCAATGATGAAACCTATTTCACGACTACAGGGGCCTCTGGGGCAGGGTCTCTGCAGACTCTTCTTTCCTGACGGCTGCTTCACGCCCGCCCCAGCCCCACCCTCCTGGCTCATTATTTTATAACCCCATTAACATATTCGTCCCCTGAAACAAAGGCAACTCATGTATGCTATTCATTAGGTGGTAATTTTAATGGAAACCAACTGCATTACTGTTGGGTTTCTGAAACTTTTCTATGGTGAGGCTAGGAAAATAAACGAAATGCTAAATAAATAAGAGACTGCACACACACACACATGCAGAAACTCGGACTACGGTCGCCTGATGTCCCTCTTTAGAGCGTGATGATAACTATTAAACAAGGTGAAGGCCTTTGAAGTCCTTAGATGAAAGGTTTCACGTAAATACGATTATCCCATTAAAAGCCACAGCATTCTGGTCAAACGGGGCAGCCTGTTTGTCAGCACCTCACTGTGACAGAGGGGATTCAAAACAGTGTCAAATGATTTTGCTACTTCTTGAATTTCTGGAGGGGCAAAAAAGACAAAAGACAAAAAGTTACTTCTTTAACAGGAGGGCAATAGCAGGCACTAGAAAGCGGACTCCTGGCATCTTAGGGGCCAGCGCCTTGTTCTAGGTTAATTAAGCATTCATTAGAAAGAAAGGTAAGAAGCAGGGATCTTGGTCGAGAGGCAAGAGGCAGACCTGGCTAAGGTGAGTGTGTGAAACCCGTGCACCCAGCGGCCCGGGCAGAGGGAAGAAATTACAACGCAAGAGTCTGTCAGGGTGCAGAACCCCCCTGAGCCTCAGAGAAAAGGGCTGAGGAAGAGAGGGAAGAGGTGTTCTTTAGGAAGGGAAACGTGGGGCAGAGGCACCTGCAGAGGGAAGCCGTGGGCTGGAACAAGGATGACAGCCCGAGGGGTCTGGGCGCGGTGCCGCGCAGCAAGGTGTAGGGCCGGAGGCAGCCGTGATGCAAGGGTTGCTCACGCCCCGGGACCCCGGCCCTCGGAAAAGATGGGAGCAGTTACACGATGTAAACAGCTTGTAGCCTAGGATAAGATTCACTGGGAGGGGGCTGCATGGCATAATGGGAAGGGCACCAGAGTTAAGTCAAAAGGCCTGGGTTTTTATTTAGTTCTGTTTCTGTCACTTACGGACTACGTGACCCTGGGCAAACCCCTGAATGTCTCCGAGCCTCAGCTCTCGATCTAAGGAACAGAACCACACGTCCTGCCTGCCTCACAACAATGCAGTGGGCATAAAAGGGCGTAGTGAATAAGGGGCAGGCACTTTTTAAAGACGTACAGGCATAGTAACTATTATGTCAGGATGATGGGAAGACCACACCCCTGGATGCTCAGGTACGGAATTTTTCAATTATTAGACTCAAGATATATAGGGGTGCCTGGGTGGCTCAGTTGGTTAAGCATCAGACTTCAGCTCAGGTCATGATCTCGCACTTTGTGGGTTCAAGCTCCACATCGGGCTCTGTGCTGACAGCTCGGAGCCTGGAGCCTGCTTCAGATTCTGTGTCTCCCTCTCTCTCTGCCCTTCCCCCACCCATGCTCTGTCTCTCTCTCTCTCTCAAAAAAAAATAAACATTAAGAAAAAGATATATGTACATATGTACATGTGTGTATGGTTATATGCAACATGTATACTTATTATAACATACATGTTGTTCCCTATAATAACCTATGACACACACATATATAACCACGAACCTATGTTCACATATGTAAACATCATTATCTCATAGTCTGATTTATTCAGATCCATGCTGAAACAGACTTGGTCACCAGAAATGATCAGGGCACTTAAGGAAAAGCAAAAGGAAGGTGACCCGGAATCTAAAAGTGCAAGAGGCCACACGGGAAGGTAAACGGGCTTCCTTGATTAAATGGCTGCTGCATCCTTGGACATGAAGCTGACTCTTTGATGCTCACGATTTAATTGAGGAAATGACAACCAGAAACAACCAGAGAACAAAATTGAGCAGTAAAATCAATCAGCCTGGGGCAGACTGTGTGGCCTACGAACAACAGCTCTGGGAGTTTGAAGAAGAAAAAGAGCACTCGGAGTGGGGTTGTCAGGAAAGGCTCCTCGGAGGCAGGGCACCAGGGGCCGAGCGGGAGGAACAGCATTGGAACAGCAGTGTAAGGAGCGGGACAGTCCAGGCCAAACCACACAGCAGGAACAGAGACAGCAGCTCGAACAGCATGAGATCTGCGCTGCAGCAAGAAGTTCACTGTGCCTGTTGCCTCGGCCCTGACAGGTCTCCCAAAGAGCCTGAGGAGAGGATAACGTGCCGTGCGCCAGCCGGCCTCAGCACCTGGCCGCCTCCTGCAAGAGGTGGACTGTTTCTAAGACAAAGGGAAGGGCCATTTGCAGGGTCAGGGACCACACTCCGCTCTGCCCACCCTCCACTCTCTCATCTTCCTTCCACCTTTTCCAACATGATCACCATTTACTTAGCACCAACCATTAGGCGTTGGAGAAAAAGAGCAACAATCTCATTGGGGAGTTAGATGTCAAAATAGCTAAGAGAGAAACAGCTAAGCACCAAGTAAGTACTTCTGCTATTCCTAGACAGGGAAAGGGCGACGGTGGATGCTAGGGAGGCTGGCTGAGAAAGACTGCTGGGACTAGCTGCTGCTGGCCAAGCCTTGAAGGAAAGTTCAGGTTCACAAGGCGGAGAGTTAAGAAGGGGTATTACAGACAAGAGGGTACGAACAACAACAGAAACGCTCATAACACGGCTGAACTATACGCTTAAAATGGTTAAGACAGTAAATGTTAGGTTAGGCGTATTTTTTTTAAATTTTTTTTTTACATTTATTTTTGAGAAACAGAGTGAGACAAAGCGTGAGCGGGGGAGGGGCAGAGAGAGTAGGAGACACAGAATCTGAAGCAGGCTCCAGGCTCTGAGCAAGCGGTCAGCACAGAGCCTGATTCGGGGCTCGAACCCACGAACTGTGAGATCATGACCTGAGCCGAAGTCGGATGCTCAACCGACTGAGCCACTGAGCTCAACCGACTGAGGCTCCCCAGGTTATGCGTATTTTAATCACAGTTTTTTAAAAACTTAAAACAATTAAAAACAGGTGATTCCTAAAAAAAAAAGACAATAAGGTATGAAAACACACTGCCATTTGTAGCAAGGGATAAAGCCAACCATCTGACTTTGTAGAAGATTCACATAGAGTGGCAAAGGGAGATTCGGTAAAGAAACAGCTAGAAACTGGACTGTGGAAAACTTCATGCCAGATGGCACTTGATTCTCTACACCAAGGTTTCTAACTTTGTGGTCCAAGGATGGGCTTCAAGTTTTGGCCCATGAACACCCTGTAACAAATCTTCAATGTTCATTCATATGTGCGTTTTGATCTAGACAGAGGGTAATGGCTTTCAGATTCTCAAAAGGGTTTACGACTTAGAAACCTTGGAGTGCCTGGGTGAGTCCGTCAGTTAAGCATCTGACTCGATTTCGGCTCAGGTCAGGATCTCAGAGTTTGTGAGTTCAAGCCCCGCATTGGGCTCTGCACTGACAGCACGGAAGCAGCTTGGGATTCTCTCTCCCACTCTCCCTGCCCTCCCCTGCTTAAGTTCTCTCTCACACACAGCAAATAAATAAACCTTTAAAAAGAAAAAAAGGAAACCTTGAAAACCATTCACATAGGCAATTGGTAGAGCGGTGTGGTTGGGACGGGACAGGGAGTTGAAGTAACAGAAGTTGAGTGCATTTCCCTGGAGACTTGCTCTAAACTATACGCCAGATAGTATGTAACAAACCGATGCCACACCCGTCTTTAGTGGTTTCTTATTCACTAAGTGCTTAACAGAGCTCTTGGTAGGTAAGAACAGCTCATCAGGGAAAGTTGCTGACACTCATAGGAAAGAAACTAACAGAGACTAAACAGAGAAGAGAACCCAGTAAAGGGGATAGGAGGTCAGATGATTCAATACATTAAAATGCTACAGAAGCCAGAGAAAAAATGGCCAGGGGAAGATGAAGTGATTACCAATGTCAAGTACAAGAGAGGAAATAAGAAAGATAAGAAATGAGGAAAAGAGATCTCCATATTTAATGATCTTCAGATGTACGGTGTCTGTAGGTGATGAAATAAGAGGCTGGAGGGTAAGGATATGGTGTCTAAACTGGGGCATTTGGGGACAGCTGGGTGGCTCAGTCGGTTAAGCGTCCAACTTTGTTTGGCTCAGGTCATGATCTCACGGTTCATGAGCTCGAGCCCCTCATCGGGCTCTGTGCCGACAGCTCAGAGCCTGGAGCCTGCTTGGGATTCTGTGTCTCCCTCTCCCTCTCTCTCTGTCCCTTCCCCGCTTGCTCTGTCTCTCTCTGTCAAAAATAAATAAATGTTAAAAAAAAAAATTAAACTGGGGCACTTGTAGAGAAGGGAGGTACTGTTGATAATTATATCAGAATAACAAGAATCAGAACAACAACAACAACAGCCAGAAAGGCAGCAGATAACCATCCATTAACTCAAAGGGTTTGACTGTGAAAAGAAAAATAGGATAGGAATCAGTAGAACTAGTAGGGATAAGAAAAGGCTTTATCAGTTATTTATCTAGGAGGCAGAGAGGACTTCTGGAGGTTTTTGTTTTGTTTTCTTTAGAGTGAGAGACAGAGAGGGAGCGGGGGACAGGGGCAGCGGGAGACAGAATCTTCAACAGGCTCCATGTTCGGCGGGGAGCCCCACGTGCGGCTCTATCCCACAACCCTGGGATCATGACCTGAGCCAAAACCAAGAGCCGGATGTTCAACTGACTGAGCCACAGGCATCCCTGGGGCTTCTGGAGGTTTTTAAGGAGGAAGGAAGGAGGAAGCAGATGAGAGCACACTGCAGCCTCCATCCCAGAGTTCATGATGCACACAGAGGGCAGGCACTCAGGCATTTCCTGCATGAACATTTATTGAGCAACTCTGGTCTTCCAGGAAGCAGGAAGGAACAGAATGAGCAGGAGCGGGGAGGAGACTTTCTTCCTTTGAAACTACACAGGAGAGAAGAAACACAGTATGACTAGGAAGGGCAGGCCGGAATACCCTTCCTCAACCTCGTGAGCGTCCGAGACGTAGCTGCCAGAGAAGCTGTCATTTCCAAATGAGCTTTCCCTATGGTCAAGGGAAAGGAAATTAGTAAGAAAGTGAAGCTAGCAGTTCTTTAAAGCTGATTCCTATGTAGATGGCCAGAACTAGAATACGGAAATCTATCTATCATGCAATATATCCTTTCGTTCGGAGCCGAGCACTTACCTATTTATAATTTCATTATACGTACAGCTTGGGGGCTACAGCTACAGAGAGGTCAGGGGAACACTCACCCAGCCGAGTTTCAACAGGGTAAGAAAATAATGTTGGTGTCAGGATACAAAGATGCTACCATACTGATAATGCGGACAGAGAGGAAACTCACAGCCAAATGTCAGAAGGAGGTTATATCATAAAAATGGCATCCGTCCACGGACAACTCTTAAATTACAATCAGGCAACTCATCCAAACTTAGTATAATCTCACACAAAGGGGAAGGGAAAGTGTCCACAGAACGTAACAGAAATGGGGCCATTTCTGGGGCTAGCTGAACACTCTGGCAACACCGTAGGGTCAGTAAATGGTCAACAGCAGGAAATCATAAGGCACGAATCACGTTCTAGAACAAGAAACTCAGAGTATATATTTAAATAACCAGATGGACAGGTATTTACTACAAAAGTCAGTTTATTTTCCCTTCCTGTGTTTCATATTGTCCCTTTTTTGTCAGTAATGAGCAATTAACTGATTGGAAATCTGCTTGATTAAATAACATTAACAAGTCCATAAACACATCACACTTTACAGTATAAAGTAAGAAGCTGAAAAATATTCCCTATCCCAATGTGAATTAGGCAGCCCTCAAAATTGCACATTTTCCCCCTAGTTTGTGTCCATAATTTAAAATATATATATACACACACACACAGAATGACTTTAACATATCGGTAATTAGTATAGAATTCACAGCCTTGAAGACATACACACTACAAACTTCTAAAGAATAGATGCCTAGTCCTCAGGCCCTAGTAACCCATTCATATGATTCAAGGTCACATACCTAACACTTACTAGGACAAAAGGTTTTTCCTCTAATTCTAGTCTTCTGCTGAGGTAACTCAAGGAACCCGGTCGTGAGAGAGATCAATTCTCTGAAAACAGGGCTAAGGAGATTAGCTTCCTAGTGGATCCTAACGTTCCCAGACAGCAAATCTGGGGTGGAGTACTTCAGTTGTGAGCTACACCTTGGAATGTTCACAACAACTGATGATGTACCTTATGGTCCTTGAAAGGAAGACTGAATACTTCCAGGAATCGAAGTAAATTTTGAATGAAGACAGAAGAGAATGAGCTGACAATAATTTGAAGATATTTCTGCATCCAGAGCTGAAGAACTTTAGATCAGATACAGAGTGACCGAGCCAGTCACCATGTAGTGTGATTTTCCCACCACAGTTTAACAAAGGGATTCTTTGTCCAAGGCAGCCTTACGCTTGATCCAGCTTGAGCACTCGACCAGGATTTGATGCTTCAAAGATGAGCCGCTCTCTGCAAACTCATTATCAAAGCAAAATCCAATGATCCTTTCCTATTCATGGAGCCCGTCACTGACACGAACCATGTGCAACTGTCTCATGGTCACTCAACTTTCCGGGCTGGAGAATCCAGTCCAGGTCCAATACAGTACTTAAGGTGAAAAGGATAAATCTCAACAGGCCAAGTAAAGACGCTGGCAGATTCATAGGCCACTCAGTACGTTTATGGAACGACAGCAATAAAATCATCCACGATAATTTGTGTAGTGCAGAAAAACAGCCCAGCCTTCACCAATCGTCAGCGTCACAAGGTGAAAGAGGCTTGCCGATCTGAGGTTTCGTTGGAGCTCTTAAGACAACGCCCAAATAGGGTGAATTAAAAGAAAGAAGAGTCCTGATGCGTCTCCCAGTGTTCTTTTCTCCTGCAGGCACCACTCACTCACTCAGTGAGTGAGCCTGTCGTCTTTGCGTAAGATGGCGTATTTCCCTCACTATTAATGGTGAGATAAATAGAATCGTACAACTTGTCTGTGAAGAGAAAAAAGCATTAAATATGCAGTGACAATTTAACGAATTCTGTTAGAGCACCATGTTTTGAACGTAATAATGAATTTGGACAATTACATTCATTATGACTGCATGCAAAGATAACTTGACCTTTAATGAATTGAAAAAATGATTCCAAAAATCACAGTTAATATATTTTTTTAAATTTAATGTTACAGTCTCCAGAAAAAGAACTAATGTACACAAATTAAATGATTTGCCATAGGCAGAGCAAAAAATTGATACTAGAGCCCACTTTCTTTTTATTTTTTTTAATTTTTTTTTTTTTAACGTTTATTTATTTTTGAGACAGAGAGAGACAGAGCATGAACGGGGGAGGGGCAGAGAGAGAGGGAGACACAGAATCTGAAACAGGCTCCAGGCTCTGAGCGGTCAGCACAGAGCCCGACGCGGGGCTCAAACTCACAGACCGCGAGATCGTGACCTGAGCCGAAGTCGGCCGCCCAACCGACTGAGCCACCCAGGCGCCCCTAATTTTTTTTAAGTAAGTAAGTAATCTCTGAACCCAATGTGGGGCTTGAACTCATGACCCCAAGATCAAGAGTCGCATGATCTACTGACAGAGCCAGCCAGGCGCCCCTGGAGCTCACTTTAAAACGTGTTTCTTATAATGGATCCAGTTTTCTTTCTAGTACAATTTCTTGTGTGATCACACGGCAGGTTTATAAGGAGATATCTGCCTCTATTTAGCACAGATGTCAGAAGTGGAACACAGGGACACACAGTCCAGTCTTCAGAAGCTAGAAGGCAGTTAGGCAGGAGAAGCGTCCTTTGTGACAGCAGAGTACGCAGCCTTGAGGCAGCTCCAGAGAACTCCAGGCTCCTCGGACGAGGCTGGAGGGCCGTGCCTGGACCTGAGGCACGGTCCCAGGTTGTCTGAGGTTGTCTCCAATCAGGATGCACTAGATTTAGGAGTGGGATATTAAATGCATCCCCTCCTGGATGAAGCTGTCACCAGACTCTCTCAGGGAGACCTGTCTCGAGCACCATCTCACCAATAATGTAAGAGGTCAGGTCACATGCTTATTCAACAGACAGCAACATTTTAAAACGGTAAGGCCTTATTCTGAATTGGCTATTTCCCAGAAAGTACACAATTCCAGCCAAGAATGTTCAAGGCACGACAAATATTTTCTCAAGAGATTCTCATCGGCTTAGAACCGACACACCACGGTATTAATTACAGCAGTGCTTCTTTTTGAGCCTGATGTTGCTTGGGGTACACTGTAATTTCCTTCAGAATTCCAAATTATATTTAGCAGATAGAGAGTACCCGGGAAGAATACACCGGTTAACAGTTGGTGATACTTTCAATAAGTCTCTCACCATTTTTTTTTTTTTTTGGAATTATACATGACAATACTCATTAGGCTTAGATCAAGGGCAAACTAAAGACCCATTCCCACCTTGAAAGAATGTATCTCATAGACTCATAAAATGTTACTTTTCACCACAGGGTCATTAAAACCCATCAGCAATTTTGCCAGTTTAAGAAGAGATTTAAGTAAATGCTTTGAACTAAATTAGTAAGAAAAACTACAAGTTAAAAAAAAAAAAAAAAGGCACACGCTCACTTACCATGAGAATGAAAAAGTAGAACACCCACATCCATCCCAGGTTGTCCTGGATCAAAGACACTAAATACTACAAGGGAGAAAAAGAAATTACGACATAATCCTTTATAAATTAATCACACGAAGTAGCTGAAAGGTGGATTAAACACAGCTCTTCCAGAAAGGGAGTTAGGATTTGTAGAATGGTTTTCAGTTTCCAAAGCTTTCACGTGTGTGTTCCTACTTAAAGATACCTGGCCTTCATCTTGTAAGCTGGCAGGGTCCAAATACAAAAACTGCAGAGCAGATGACAGGACTTCAGGTTTATTTGTATTCACTTTGCTACTAAGAGAGGAAAATTAACATCCTCGAGCCATTTCCATTTAATCATTCTTTCTTCCAGTGAAAGGTACTGTGACTGAAGCTTTCAAAAACAGTTGGTCTTCCAAGCGTACTGTTCATTTTCGATTGTGTTATTGAAGCAGAGGATTTCTGTACAGTTTTAACATTCTACAGCATGTTCTTTGACTTTGTTTCAATTGCCGAAAAGGATCCATTCGCATGTAACCCACCTTCTTTTTCAATTCTGATAAAATATATGTAACATAAAGTTAGCCATTTTACCCATCATTAAGTGTATGACTCAAAGGCATTGAGTACATTCACAATGTTGGACAACCATCACCACTATCTATTCCTAAAAATTTTCATCGCCCGAAACAAAAAGTCTGCACCCATTAAGCAGTAACTCCCCACCACCCCTTCTCCCCAGTCCCTGGTAACCTCTAATCTACTTTCTATCTCTAAGAATTTGCCTGTCCTAGATATTTCATGTTAGGTGGAATCACACAATATTTGTCCTTTTGTGTCTGGCTTATTCCACTGAGCATACCGTCTTCAAGGTTGCAGCGTGTGTCAGAACACCATCCCCTTTTATGGCTGAATAATATTCTCTGGTGTGGACACACCACATTTTATTTATCTAGTCATCAGCTGATCAACATTTGGATTGTTTCCACCTTTTGGCTATTATGAATAATGCTGCAATGAACACTGGTCTACAAACATGTGAGTCCTGTTTTCAGTTCTTTAAGGTATATTCCTAGGAGCGGAACTGCTGGGTCACATGGTAATTCCATGTTTCACTATTTGAGGGATCACTAAAGCATCTTCCAGAGTGGCTGCACCATTCTACATTCCCACCAGCGATGTCAGAGTCCCAGCTTCTCCACATCCTCATAGGTACTTGTTATTTTCTGTTGTTGTTGTCCTTGTTTTAAATTACAGCCATCCTAAAAGGTGTGAAGTGGCATCTCACTGTGTTTTTTATTTGCATTTCCCTAATAACGAAGGATCTTGAGAATCTTCACAAGTGTTTATTGGCCATTTGTACACATTTGTCATAAAGATTTGTCACTATGATTTCTTTTTTTTTTTTTTTAATTTTTTTTAACCTTTATTTTTTTTGAGACAGAGAGAGAGATCATGAATGGGGGAGGGCCAGAGAGAGGGAGGCACAGAATCCGAAGCAGGCTCCAGGCTCTGAGCTGTCGGCACAGAGCCTGACGCGGGGCTCGAACTCACAGACCGTGAGATCATGACCTGAGCCAAAGTCGGACGCTCAACCGACTGAGCCACCCAGGCGCCCTATGATTTCTTCTTGAAGAGTTTTTTATTTATTTTAATGTTTGGGAGAGAGAGCTCGTGTACGCACATGCACACGTAAGCAAGGGAGGGGCAGAGAGAGGGAGAGTGAGAGAGAGAGAATACCAAACAGGCTCCATGCTGTCAGCGCAGAACCCACAGCAGGGCTTGATCCACAAACCATGAGATCATAACCTGAGCTGAAATCAAGAGCGAGACCTCAATCAACTGAGTCACCCAGGCACCCCTCTTCTAAGAGTTTTCATGGTTTTAGCTCTTAAAGTTAGGTATTTAATCCATTTTGCATTAATTTTTTGTCCATGCTATAAGGCAAGGGTCCAACTTCATCCTTCTGTGTGTGTGAATATCCAGTTTTCCCAGCACCATTTGGTGAAGAAACCATTCTTTCCCCATTGAATGGTCTTGGTGCCCTTGTCAAAAATCAACCGACCACAGGTGTGAGTTTCACACATGTTCTTCCATCACACACTACCAGTGAAATTCGTAAGCAAACAAATTTAAAAGCCAAACAAGTGAGGGGCGCCTGGGTGGCTCCGTTAAGCATCCAACTTCGGCTCAGGTCACGATCTCACTGCCTGTGAGTTCAAGCCCTGCATCGGCCTCTGTGCTGACAGCTCAGAGGCTGAAGCGTGCTTCAGATTCTATGTCTCCCTCTCTCCCTGCCCCTCCCTGACTTGCACTCTGTGTCTCTCTCTCTCTCTCACTCTCAAAAACAAACATTAAAAAGCAAAACAAGTGAGTAATTTACCCTAGATTATGAAACTATGAGATCTGGTCGCTCATTAAAGAGCTCAGAGCAGTGCCCCCATATCTTTCTGTTACTTTATCTTTCTTTTAAATAGTTTTATTGACGTATAACTTATATAACATAAAATTCACCCATGCAGCTCAATGGTTTTGAGTATACTTACAGAATTGTGCAACCATTACCATAATCTAATTATAAGCCATTTCTATCACCACCACCACCCCGCCCCCCCCCCCCCACAAAGAGACCTCGTACCTATCAGTAGTCACTCCTCAGGCCCACCTGCTCCCAGGCAACCACTACTCTCTTTCGCCCATTTTGGATATCTCACATGAATGAAATCATTTACAGTATGTGGTCTTTTGTCACTGGCTTCTTTCACTTAGCATAATATTTTTTAGGTCCATCTACGTAACATCTATCCTCTTTTAAGTGCCAGATACCCTCTTAAAAATACTACTCCATCATAATGAATACACCACATTTTGTTCATCCATTCTTCAGTTGGTGAACATTTGAGTTTTTTCTAATTTTTAGCTGTTAGGAAAAATCCAGCTATGAACATACGTGTACACGGGTTCATGTGGACACGTGTGCTCATTTTTCTTGGGTAGACACCATGATTTAACCTTACTGATCCCCTACTGTGTGTTCTAAACACACTAAGCATTGGAGGAAAGGAACAGTTCCTGTTTGCAAGGAATGCAGTCTGGCACAGACAGATAAACCAGGAAGCGGGATGCCCCATGACAAGCACTGTTAGAGGTGAGCACCAAGTGCTATGGAAACTGAGAGGGCAATTTTCTTGTGAAGTCAAGGAAAGGTGGGGAAAGAAAGCTGTTCAGGGTAAGTTAAGAGAGCTGGGACAAAGCTCATCAAGTTTCTGATATTTTTTTTTTAAAGTTTTTTTTTTTTCAACATTTATTTATTTTTGGGACAGAGAGAGACAGAGCATGAACAGGGGAGGGGCAGAGAGAGAGGGAGACACAGAATCGGAAACAGGCTCCAGGCTCTGAGCCATCAGCCCAGAGCCTGACGCGGGGCTCGAACTCACGGAGCGCGAGATCGTGACCTGGCTGAAGTCGGACGCTTAACCGACTGCGCCACCCAGGCGCCCCAAGTTTCTGATATTAAGTCACAGAGTTTGGGATTTCATGCCCCGAGCAATGGGAAATTACTCAAAAATCAACATGGAAGAGGAATGAATAAAGCTAACAATGATTCACTCCTGACCCACTTCCCTGACCACCAAAGTAAACCCAACGCTAACCCACATACACAGTTAGGGATCCAAATACTGGCAGGTGAGGCACCCTACACAAAAATAAGCTCCTTGAAATGCTCATTATAACATGCCTACTTGATTAATGCAGAAAACATCAGTGAGAATGAGAACCTGAAATACAGTAGTGTCAGAAAAGGATGTCCAATACAACCACCCCTGATCGCTTACATGAACACGAAGACCTCTGAACTGGTAGCCAACAGCATTCTTTGGTTTCTATTCCAGAGCACAATCAAGTAAGCAAATTTCTCCTACTTTTTCTTGGATTTTCCTTCCTCTTCAGTCTCATCATCAAATATGCTAATAAGCACATCAATCACATCGATCAGTCGTTCTACAACAACTCAACAGATGCTGGAAGGTCTACTGTGTGCCAGGCACTGTTCTATGTACTGGGGCTACAGCAGAACACAATGCAAAATGCTGCCCTCGTGATGCTTACAACATGGTGGGGGAGTCAGACATTCACAAATAAATATACAAGATACGGCTGACTAGTGATAAGCATCAAGATGCTTATCTTCCTCAATTCTTTTTCTCTCATTAACCACCAGCAATCTGCCATCGGTGATCTAGCCCCACAGAGCAAGCCAAACAGCAATATTCAGGTCCGATAATGACCTGTCAAAACTAAGAGCGTTTTCGATTCCATTCTCCTTCTCTGGCCTCTCTATACCTATGACCTTACTGACTAACACCTCCCCTTTCCTACACGTCACCCTGCTGACTTCCTGTTTCTTCGACCACTGGGCAGCCTCTGAGATTTTGTCTATATTTTCCTTCCCCATTAAACATCTCATTCACTTCCAAAGTTTCAACTATTTTATCTATGCAGATGATTCTCTGATCCTTATTTTTGCAAAAGCAGCACTCAATGTGCTGGAAAAGTATAACCTAAGAGAGGCATGACTCACAACTGTCCCAAAGAAAAGGTTGAATTTAAGCAAAACAAGATCGATTTGAGTTGTTCTGACTACTTATTGTAGGCCAATCTTAGCCTAGATGATCTCAAGTTTAGAGTGCATCACAATCACCAGGAAGGCTTTTTTTTTTTTTTTTTTCATTTTTTTTTTTTCAACGTTTATTTATTTTTGGGACAGAGAGAGACAGAGCATGAACGGGGGAGGGGCAGAGAGAGAGGGAGACACAGAATCGGAAGCAGGCTCCAGGCTCTGAGCCATCAGCTCAGAGCCCAACGCGGGGCTCGAACTCACGGACCGCGAGATCGCGACCTGGCTGAAGTCGGACGCTTAACCGACTGCGCCACCCAGGCGCCCCCAGGAAGGCTTTTTGAAACGCAGATCTCTATGTTCTAAATCAGCAAGCCTGTGGTAAGCTTAGCGTTCTGTACTTTAATAAATCACCTAGATGATCCTGACCCAAGACTTTAATGAACCGCCCTTTGAGACACAGCCATTGGAAACAGAGAAAATGACTCAGAGCAGCTGCCAGAGTCCGTGGCGATTTCTGGTAGGGATCCACGTGAAGAACGTGTGTGTCTGGTAGGAGAGAGGAGGTAGGGTGTGCATGCCAGGTGGGGGATAACGAGAAGCATGTGTCTCAGGGCCCCGCAGACTGCCAAGTTCAGGCTAGGAAGAAAGGAGTAGCAAACTGGGACCGAGAGCTGTCTTATGAGGTGTCGGCTAATTTCCAGACAGGAAGAATCTGGATATTAAAGTGGGAAGAAGAAACTAAAAAACGTAGAAAGACCTTCCATATCAGGTCACATTAGCTGACCTCAGAGGAGATTAGCAACGTAAGGCTTTACGGGAAAGTGTCCTGTATAGCACTAGAGTGCCACCTACTGTGGCCCGGTGGACAGATGTAAACTCTTGGACCATTGAGAGACTACTCACCACTCAGTCTCACCCCCTCTCCTGTTCTCTCACCTGGCCTACCGCTGCTCCAATGCTTCCGGTTCCATCAACAATTCCTGTGACGGTCGCCAAAGCCTCACTGCTCCCTTGGATCAGCTCTTGGTGACCCAGGTCCGCAGAAATAGCAGAGCTAATCATATTAGAAGGTCCACCAATAAAAAATCCTGAAGTCATAAACAAAACAGGTTCTCATTAACACACTATTCTTAACACCACTAGAAATCTACTGGACAAGATAAGCTCTTATCCAAACATTTTTTTTTAATGTTTATTTATTTTTGAGAGAGAGAGAGACAGAGTGTAAGCAGGGAAGGGGCAGAAAGAGAGGGAGACACAGAAGCAGGCTCCAGGCTCTGAGCTGTGAGCACAGAGCCTGATGTGGGGCTCGAACTCACAAGCCGTGAGATTATGACCTCACGGTCATATGGAGATTATGAGCCAAAATCGGATGCTTAACCCACTGAGCCACCCAGGCACTCCTCAACATTTTAATCAATATGCTGAAGAGAAACAGTGAAGGGGGGGGGGGGAGAAGAAACCAGTAAAAATGAACACTCTCCCAGATAGTGACATCTTCAAACTAGTTGGCATCTGCTTTTCTGAAAGTCCTACTTGAATTATGTGATACGGCAGTGTATTTTCATAAAAGCCAAAGATACAGAAAATACAGTAAACATACAGCCTTTCTAATGTTGCAAAGGCTGCGTTCATTAGTAACTAATTACACTCGCTTGTCGACTTCTACGGTAGAGTTGTATCAACTGAGCATTTGACTATCCAAATTCAACCACACGTACTGAAAATAAGAGCGAAGAGAAGCAGCTCCACAAGCGGCGCAGATGGTTCTTCTCAGCCACCGCCCCCCGCAAGGCTGTCTGAGGACTGAGCAGAGGCTGGCCTGTGTGAATCTGTTCGCACGGCTGGAATGAGCTCCATGTGCCTCACGTATCATGAGCAGCTCTCACTCTCCTGAGTATGATCTAAAGTTTAAAAGTCATTTTTCCATACCACGGCCCTGATTACACTCAACTGTTTCATCTGCTGCTCCAGTGGAGAAACACTGGCCAATTCCAACACTGAAAGCTGGTGAACTGGTTTCTAACGTGCCATCTTCCTAAGTCGCTTCTAGAAGTAACAGGGGAAGCTGAGGCCAATCAAAAAATACTAGAGGGGCACCTGGGTGGCTCCATCGGTTCAGCGTCCAACTTCGGCTCAGATCATGATCTCGCGGTCCTCAAGTTCGAGCCCCGCGTCGGGCTCTGTGCTGACAGCTCAGAGCCTGGAGCCTGCTTCGGATTCTGTCTCCCTCTCTCTGCCCCTCCCCCACTCGTGCTCTGTCTCTCTCTCTCTCTCTCTCTCTCAATCTCTCTCTCTATCAAAAATAAATACACTTAGGGGCGCCTGGGTGGTTCAGTCGGTTGGGCATCCGGCTTTGGCTCAGGTCATAATCTCACGGTCTGTGGGTTCAAGCCCCACGTCGGGCTCTGTGCTGACAGCTTGGAGCCTGGAGCCTGCTTCAGATTCTGTGTCTCCCTCTCTCTCTCTGCCCTACCCCTACTCATGCTCTGTCTCTTTCTGTCTCAAAAATCAAAATAAACATTAAAATTTTTAAAAAATAATAATAAAATAAATAAATAAATAAATAAACTTAAAAAAAAATAAAGTAAAAAAAAGTACTAGAAAATCTCTGTCAAAAGGGACTGCTTCTCTAACAACAGGACTGAAGAGGTCACATAAGAGCAGAGAAACAGAATCTGAAGTAGACAGTTTTCCTTTTACCATGTGAGTTCTCCATAACGAAGGGTTAGTATTACTCAAACTGAAAGAGCACACAGTTTCCCTCTCTTCTTTTTATTTACAGAGAAGTAGTAATAGTATAACGAAACGGAGCCACACAACATACCTGTAACCGCCATCAGAAGTGCGTTAATGGACTTATCGTTTGGAGAACCTAAGAGGAGGGACACAGAAACAGCGTGCTGATTTTAAGAACGGATTACACGGGCCCGCACCGAACAGCACACAAAGATCTGGATCTCGGTGACCTCACAGATCACTCCCAGAGACAACAAAGGGCTACAAGTCTTTCACCGCCTGCCCCAACTTTTATTTGTAATGTCTGCCACTTGCTGGTGCCCGAGCTAATGAGACTTCTAAAAGCTAAGGAAAAACTCTACTCCCTTCTCAGCAGCATCTTAAGGGACATATACCAAACCTACTAATTACCATCTCTCCTCTTTTGAAACCCTTTCCCTTTTATTGTTTTATTGCCTCTAATGCTGGCCCTCTGGAGCCTACCCTCAAACAAAGCATATACACTCCCAAGCAAGCTTTTAAACCAACCAACAAAGCAGAAGAGATGCCAGTTTCCTCCCCAACACAAATAAAACTACGTGATGATACTTTTACCAGGCACTTACAGGACCATACAAAGGTCTCGGATCAGCCTTTGTAGCCGGTCTCAAGGATCTCCCTGGCGTTGATCGCTGACTCATGGCAAAGGCCTGAGTCCTAAGAGATCAGAAAAACAATTGAATTGCAAGGGAATACTCACGGCTGTATCCAACGAGGGACCCAACTGCCAGAAGCAGGCTCAGAGCTAAAACCGGGGCTCTCTTCTGTAACACGTCAGAGACGAAACCTTGCAAAGTTCCACCTGTGAAGCACAAGGAGCCCATCACAATCAAAATCGTTTATCATGTCGCTCAGTTACCTGAAACTCATTCGCCATGTACCCTCTACCTGCTAGAGGATCCTGAGACTGGTCCACCCAAAAAGAGGGCTGACTCTCCTAAAAAGCTTCCACCAGAGCTTCCTTTTAGGAAGAATGCCTGACTGTCAATTGCCGTGATGGATGACAGGGACAGGACACCATGAATCAGACAGCAAAATAAGGAAAAATCATCAAAACCACCCACTGTCTCTTGCTGTTCTCCCTTTTCAAACCAGCTGTGAAGGCTTTTCCTAATTCTTCTGCTTTTTATTTTAAAAGATACAGGGGTGCCTGGGTGGCTCAGTCAGTTAAGCGTCCGACTTCGGCTCAGGTCATGATCTCTCAGTTTGTAACTTTGAGCCCCACGTCGGGCTCTGTGCTAACACCTGGGAGCCTGGAGCCTGCTTCGGATTCTGTGTGTGTGTGTGTGTGTGTGTCTGCCCCTCCCCCACTTGCGTTCTGTCTCTCTCTCTCTCAAGAATAAATAAACATTAAAAAAAATTGTTTTAAGTTGATTCATTAGGGGCTCCTGGATGGCTCTGACAGAACCTGCTTGGGATTCTCTCTGTCTCTCCCTCTTTCTCTTGTGCATAGGCCCGCCCTCTGCCCCTCCCCCTGACCCATGCACATGTGCTCTCTCTCTCTCTCTCGCTCTCTCTCTCTCCCCCAAAATAAATAAGCATTAAACAAACAAACAAAAAAAGATGATTCATTGAAGACCATGCCTCACAGGCTATTAGTAGCAGCCAATAAATGTTCACTAAAATTAAATGCAGTGATTATGGTCTGGTGATAATGCACAGGCCAGGATCTTTAAAAAGAGGTGATGTGAATCCTTCAAACAACAAGGTCACCTTTAGATACAGCCCCATTTCGAGTTCTAGGGACTATGGGACATCTGGTACATCCTCCTCAGACAGCAGAATCCAGAGGTATGAGCAGGTCTAAAGGTGACAGCCTCACCTTTGGCTCTGTATCTAAGGCTAAGGGCAGACAAGTTCAAGTACAATAACAGGGTATCGCCTGAGGATGCACCGCTCTCACGTGTTCAGGACAGTTTAGCCTTACCACAATTCTAAATCCAAACAGCACAGAAAAGATGTTAAGGTTTTGCCACAGCAACAGCAGTAACACCCACTACCACAGTCCATACCGCTGTCTTGTTTTAAAGTTTCTCCCGTACGTGTTTATACTTCCAGCTATAGCAAAAAGTTACCACTAAAATCTGCTGTGTACAATGAAACAGCTGCAAAATGTGCGTAGGAATTAATCCCGCTATTATTCCTACCTCTATGGTCTGACAAAATCTACACACTAAGCTAGTATCTCCCCTTCTTTGGTGTGGGTGGTGGGAAAGGTGGTGGGAAATAGATCAAATGAACACATTCACATTCTAACTCGGATCCCTGGCATGTGATTAGCTTTAGAGCTCAGATATCACTTACAAGTGTACGAAAGGGGGTTACACTTTACGGAGGGAAACATCGCTGTGCTTCCCAACACAAAAGAACTGATCCATAAACAAAGAACGGAGAAACAAGAGCCCTATAAATCACAGGGCTGCCGGGGGCTGGCTCTTCTTTTCTATGGATTTTTTTTTTTTTTTTTTTTTTTAAGAGTTTGTGTGTTTACTGATTGGGCACTTTAGGAAAAATGGCTGTGGACTAAGTAATAAAACAAGGATGTCAGATTTCATAACCCAGTAAAATATTACTAGTGACTAACTCCCTTTACAGAAAAAGATGCATCTGGCCTTACCTATAATTCCTCCAACATCGTACCAAATGGACAGCTTGTCAGCTTCAGCCTCCTTCCATCCAAAGTTGTTACTCAGATAAAAGGGCAACCAGAAGAAGAAGGAGTAATTTACCAACTTCAAGCAGGCATAGGCCAGTGAATACTACAAGAAAAACATGCGACTATCAGTGAGAGCAAATAGCACAGCAGGACCACAATTTTTAACATAATTAAAAAAGCAAAACCAGACACAGGAGTTTGGGATAAACCCACCTGATTCTAGAATTAAACATTTCTACAGATTCCCTGACTTTGCCTAGCCTCCCTCTTCTCTTTATCCCCATTAGCTTCCAGAAAAGCACATGCAGCAGGCCTTTAAAATAAGAACACATAGGACTATTTCTTGACTGTCCCCAATTTCTTCTCCTTCCAGTTCTCTGGTAGAAGCAAACCAGTGTTTTGAACCTAAAAGGCAGGGCATTTACTCGTGTTTCTTTATTTAGACAAAGATAAAAGGTATTCATCCCACTATCATTAACCAAAAGCAAAGAAATCCAGTAAGCATCTCGGCTTTTCTTCCAAGCAGCCAAACCTTTCTGGTTCGTCTACTTCCTGCAAAGTTAACACTATGATCAGTGGAGGGCAATAGGACTACACTCCAGTTTCAAGGTCTAAAAAAAGCATCAACGTTAAAACTATTTTCATATTATGGTGTCCAAAGGCTTTATATTCCAGTGGAAAAGAAAAAGTATCTTTGGTGAGTCAGCAATGAAGGAACACGACGGTCACGGGCCTCGTGACTCTACTTGGAGGAATAAAAGATGGCAGTGGGGCTAAGACTCCTATAGTCAACACATTATTACCAGGAAATCCTGACATTTAGCATCAAAGGAAAAAGGGGGAGGAGCAGAGAGACCGGACTTCAAAGGGTGTCTGGCTAGTATATTCTTTTCCCTGGAGCTGCCAGTTATTCCCTAGGTATCACTTGTTTTAAAACAGCTTCCCTGGCAGGGCAACAGCCACCCCCTAGAGAGCTAAATCCCAATCATGAGGGCGTTTTGTCCAGACAGCCTGCTGCAGAGACAAAGGAATTAAGTTAACTAGATTTCCTCTGCATCCCTGCCTGTGTCAGGGAACAATCGCCTGTGAAATACAAAGGAATAGAAAAAAAAAAACACTTACAACAACAGATTTTTAAGTCCTGTCCCCAAAATTAAACTATTACCAGCAAAGTATTTTAATAACTAGTTAAAAATTACTAATCACTAGCATGAGAACAGGCCTAAAGGAACTTGCACTTCTCCTGTATAACATATCATCTTTTGGTGACAGAATTGTGGAAACTCACACTTACATTTGAACTTAGAGTTCACTATCTGTTTGCAAATATCGGTCCTCTCGGCTTGGAGGCAGAGGTCAGAGGGAACAAGTATGTATGAGAAAGGACAACCTGCAGGCTCTGAATCTAGCTGAGGGGTTACACTGTAAAGCACCATTAGACAATAAAATAAACAAAACCGGGTGCTTGTTCACAATACAATAACCCAATGTTCTAGGCCCCGGGGAAGGCTGGTTTACTTTCCACTCCAGAGGGAAGGGGAACAGAGACACAGGATGGGCTGAGGGACTTATCCCAGGCCTCACACAGAGTTAGTGGGTAAGCCGGACACATAACCTAGGCCTCTTAACTTCCACTCCCATGCTAGAGGGCCCGAAACATCAAGACAGAAAAACTGCAGCAGAAGGGATTTAGTTCAGACGTTAGACGGTTCTCCTGACCGTAAAGGTTTTGGAAACACTGGAATGCATTACCAAGAAGTACTGTGGAGTAATGTGCTCTGGACCTTTTAATAAAAGGGCAAACAATTTTGTTCCCGGAATGGTAAGAATATAGGCAAAGAAGGCAGACTGAAATGGACCATTCAAAACCCCCTCTTGGTCTACATATAATTCTATAATACTTCAACAAATCAGAAAGAATGTATTTAAAAACACCAATTTCGGGCACCTGAGTGGCTCAGTTGGTTAAGCTTCCGACTCGTGATTTCGGCTTAGGTCATGATCTCACAGTTTGTGAGACTGAGCCCCATGTCAGGCTCTGCCTGCTTGGGTTTCTCTCTCTCCCTCTCTCTCTCTCTGCTCCTCCCCTGTGCATGCGTGCATGTGCTCCCTCTGTCTCCTGCTCTCATTCAAAATAAATAAACATTAATAAACAAAAACCAAAAAAACATTAATTCTGCCTTCTTACTTGAATGCTAGGTCAGGGTCAGCACACTGGAGCTCACGGGCCAAACCTGTCCACACCCATTTGTTCCATACCATCCAGAGTTACTTGCTTCCTGGACGTGAGTAGTTGTGGTAGAGCCTGTACAATCCCCCCTCCAAAGTTAAAAACATTTACTATCTGGCTCTTCGCAGAAAATGTACACCAACCCCCGCATTAAACTGCAGATAAAATTTCAAGTCTAGAAACAAGCCGAGGGTCACTATCCAATATTCCTCTGAACATATACTCCCACAATAAGGTATCAAAAAGAAGCTAAACACTTAAAGATGCTTTATCCTAGGGAGGGTTCACATTCAGGCCATAATATCTCACTGGTGGTAAGGAGATCTGAGGGGCCCTTACCGGTATAACTCCAGGAAGACAACAGGCCTGATAAAAGCTGATTGCCTTGACTTGGGTAATAGTGCTGCCTTCTTGAATGGAATAATTAGGTCCATATTCATCTTCGTTTTCGGCACCATTAATTAATGGCCTGTGTGAGTCTTCTTCAAAACTTTCTTCTGCCTCAATACCTGGGATACCTGCAACAGTAACAGCCACCATTTACAGAATGCCTTCTAGATGCCCGGCACTGGGCCGAGGGTTCTGCATGTATCATTGCTCGTGGGGTTCGTATTATTTTCATTTCCACATTACAGAAGAAGCGACTAAGGTTCAGAGGCCAAGGTCAGCTGAGGTCGGCTAAGATCACACAGCTAATAAGCCACAAAGCCAGGACTCTGCTTCTACTTTACCTGGCTTCAGAGCAATGCTTTTTCAACTACTTCACACTCTCTCTTACATTAAAAAAAAATAAAATAAAGTGTTCACTACACACGAGTAAACTGACATGTCTCTTCAAGAACTCAAAAGACGGACTCGTACATTTATTTGCTTCTGTGGTTTTGCTCGTACATATTCTGTATGTAACCACAGATGAGTATCACACTAAATTACTTTTACGAAGGACAAGAAATGTCTGAAGAAGTGAAATGAGAAACATTCCATGCTAGTTTCCAGTCAGTATTCTCGATTACAAAGCTCATTTGCCAATGAAGAGTTTTCCCTGAATCCGGGAAGGTGAGCCTCGCTCCCCTCCAACGTCCGCAGCTGTGCTGGGAGAGCCACCCACAGGGTCTACTGGACACACAGAGCAACGCCACTCCTCTAAGTCACTGAAAGGGGCTCACAGTTCTCCTAGGGAACAAGAACCTGGCCGTGCAGGCCTCACCCATAACCGTAAGACGTTCTGAACAGAAAGGCCGCTTCTCCTCACCAATTTCTTCTGGTGACACCAGGAGTCCAAAGAAGATGATGATCCCACCAGCAAACTGCACTGCCGCGGTCACCAGAAAGGCATACTGGAGAAGAGAGGAGAGAGGTGCTTCCTTACCCATCTGGGGGATTCATTCAAGCACATTCATTAGAAGCACCCATGGGGCAGGTGGGGAGCTGGGCAGGAAGAACAGGGAGACTGGCAAGGAAATAGCCCGTGCCAGGCACAGAGCTGTTTCGCGTGTTTTCCCAGGCATCTTCCCCACGAGGCTCAAAGAGCACAATTAAAGTCCCAGGGACACTGAGTGGTACTACAATTGTGAAATCAGGACTGGCTCCCAAATCCTCATTCTTCGCACCACACAGCCTCCCACAAGAGACGGTATCTGCCCCCGCAAACATTCTATCTGGTTGAGGGGATTAAACAATACACCAAACAATAACACGAGGCATCAAGCGGCCGAATAGATGAGAAGACCCAGTCCTAATAAGAAACACATAGAGAAGGAAACAGCTAATGATGCCGACATAGCAAGACAATGTCTTAAGGAAGAGCTAAAACAGGCAGCTGACGGTCTTTCCCAGCACGACTGAAGCAAAGAGGGCTGGGAACTGGATAGAAAGTCTCCTACATGGTCAAAGCAGATGGCTTGTGCTGAGGGACAGTAGGGAATAAAACTGATAGGAAAAGCTGAGATCAAGATGAAAGAACCTCAAAAGCCAGGCTGCAGAGCTGAATTCTGTTTAATAGAGAATGGAACCTGATGTGGATAGACAGCCTAAATTTCTGGAAAAGACGGTGACATGTTAGCGTTTCCAGAAGTCAAACCTGGGAGCAGCACACAGGGTGAACCAAAATTCCCATCTGAAGCAATGAGTATAATCCAGATGCAAATCTAAGAAGCCTAGAATAAAGGTGACTGGGAGTGCACGAAGGACCTCCCATTGACCCTAACTAGACAAAAATTCTTCTGAGACCATGGGGCGCCTGGGTGGCTCAGTCGGTTAAGCGTCCGACTTCAGCTCAGGTCACAATCTCGCGGTCCGCAAGTTCGAGCCCCGCGTCGGGCTCTGGGCTGATGGCTCAGAACCTGGAGCCTGCTTCCGATTCTGTGTCTCCCTCTCTCTCTGCCCCTCCCCCATTCATGCTGTGCCTCTCTCTGTCTCAAAAATAAATAAACGTTAAAAAAAAAAAATTAAAAAAAAAATTCTTCTGAGACCAAACCTTTGGTGAACTATTTAAAGATTTATTTACCTGTTTCCGATTCTGTGTCTCCCTCTCTCTCTGCCCCTCCCCCGTTCATGCTCTGTCTCTCTCTGTCCCAAAAATAAATAAAAAACGTTGAAAAAATAAATAAATAAATAAAAAGGGGCGCCTGGGTGGCGCAGTCGGTTAAGCGTCCGACTTCAGCTAGGTCACGATCTCGCAGTCCGGGAGTTCGAGCCCCGCGTCGGGCTCTGGGCTGATGGCTCGGAGCCTGGAGCCTGTTTCCGATTCTGTGTCTCCCTCTCTCTCTGCCTCTCCCCCACTCACACTCTGTCTCTCTCCAAAATAAACATTTTTTAAAACTTAAAGATTTATCTACTTTTTAAAAGATTAACTTACTTACATTATTTAGGTTTTAAAATACATATACTTTCACATGATCCAAGCAACAAAAAGTAGATTGTATAGTAAAAACTCTCCTTCCCACCTCTTCTCCCATCCACTTAATCCTCATTTTCCCAACATACGACCATTGTTATTTGATTTCTACTTCCCAGAGACTGTTTTAGAAACACAAGCGAATACAAATATATACTCTAACTTTCCCACCATTCTACAAAAATGGCTTCACTCATTACACGCTGTTCTGCACCCTCACTTTCTTCACTTAACATACCATTGAGAACTTTCCCTATCAGGACGGAGAAAGCTTCCAAATTCTAATTTATGGCCTTCAGCCTTCCGTTGAAGAGGATGTCACAGTTTATTTCCCTACTGGTTCACATTTGTTACCAATTTTTGTTATTACAAACAATGTTGAAATAACCGAATAGAAATATTACCTTGTATATGTGGAAGTATATTCACCTGTGGGATTACTTACTGGAGGTGGAACAGCTCAGTTAGAGCAGCTGTAATTTTGATGGACAGTCTCATAGTGACGCCAAGGGGGGGGGGGGGGTCAATGCTTGTTTACATTCTCATAAACACAAGATGTTATCAAACTTATGGATTCTTACCAATATAACAAGTAAACAGCATAGTTCCTTTCTTTTTTAGTGTAGTTTTAATTTGCATTTCTCTACCAACTAACACCTACGCTCCATAAAGGCAGAGATTTTTCTCTTTTCTGGCCAGTGCTCTACTCCCTACTGCCTAGGAGCACTTAGACTGTAATACATATTTATTGAATGAATAAGTTACAAATAAAGTGGCATATTTTGTCATATATTTCAAAACAATTTATATTTCTTTTTCATGAACTACACATTCAAATCCTTTACCCTCCTTTCTATTTGTTGTTGATCTTTTTATTATCAATTTGCAGATACTCTTTACATAGGAGGGAGATTAGTTCTTTATCTGTAACACGAGTTGCAAAGACTTTTCTCCCAATTGATTATATTGTCTTTAGACTTGGGCATTTTTCCCATGAATAATCTCTATGTTTGGATTTATCAAAAGTTTGTCTACTTTTAAGACAAGCCTTGCCCCACCCAAACATAGCTCTACATAGTTTTAAATAGCCATAGTACTATTTCCTAAAAAACAAAATATATTTATATACTCAAGAAAAAGCTAGAAAGAAATACCTACCTCATAACCATACTGCAGAACAGAAGAAGCTAGGCATGCTCCCAAAATATTGCCCACTGATGCACAGGCACTCCAGAGACCAAAAACAACTCCTCGTCTACGAGAACAGTAGAAAACAGAAAACAATACAATCAGAAGGAATTCTGATGCAGTTCCCATACAAAATGGCCAAAATGGTGGAAGTCCACATTACAAAGATCAACATTCTATCTTAAGATGTTTTTAAAGTACACCCAAATGACAAAACATCATGTTCCTTAAGGCTATTATTAAACTAAAGCTCATTTCGGGGTGCATCCCAAGATACTGTTAAGAGATTTTTGAAAATAAGCCACAGATTGGGAGGAAATAGTTGCCTATCACTGATCCAATAAAAAACTTGCATTTGAAATACAAAGAACTCTCAAAACTCAATAATACAAAACAATCCAGGGGCGTCAGGCTGGCTCAGTCAGTGGAGCATGCAACTCTTGATCTCAAGGTTGTAAGTTGAGTTGGGTGTAGAAATTACTTTAAAAAAAATTTTAAATCCTAAGGGGGAAAAAATCTAATACAACATTAAAGAGTATGAATCTACAATTATCTCAAATAAAAAGTTTTAAAAAAAGAAGCTTCATGCACACAAAAATATGATGCAAGTAAGCACATAAAAAGATATTGGACCCATCAGATATTAGGGAAATGCAAATGAAAACCACAGTGATGTACCACTGCATACCTACTAGAATAGCTGAAAACAAAAAAGGCCACATATACCAAGTGCTGGCAAGAACACACAGCAACTAGAACCCTTACACTCTGCTGGCAGGAATGTAAAATGGTAAAACCACTTTGGAAGAGACTGCCAGTTTCTTAAAAAGGTAAACACACACCTACCACATGACACAGACATTCTACTTTGAGGTATTTATCCAAGGAAAATGAAAGCATATGTTCTTTTAAGGATTTATACACAAATGTTCACAGGGGCTTTGTCTGTAATAACCGAAAACTGAAAACAACCCAAACGTTCAACAACAGCTGAAAAGATAAACAAATGGTGATACAATAGGTTACTACTTGGCTAAAAAAAGGAATGAACTATCGATACACATGATATGAATGAACCTGAGAATAATTACATTGAATGAAAGCAATCAAGAAACTATATACTGTATGATTCTATTTATATAAAATTTTAGAAAATGCAAAGTAATCTAAAGTGACAGAAAGCAGATCAACAGTTGCCTGGAGACAGCAATGGGAGGGAGGGAGAAGGTAGCAGGAGTGGTGGAGGAGAGGACTTTAACAAAACGGCAAGAGGAAACTCTTGGGGGTGATGGATATGTCCATTTTCTTAACTGTGGTGGTGGTTTTAAGGACGTATGCATGCCAAAACTCATCAAATGGTACATCTTAAATCTGTGCAGCTTATTATATACCTTAATAAAGCCATTAAAAAAAAATAGGTAAACCAAGAATCTAGTGGAAGGGAACCTAGCTACCACAACGGTCCAGGAAAGGGGTGCCTGGGTGGCTCAGTTGGTTAAGCAGCTGACTTCAGCTCAGATCACGCATGCGAGTTCGAATCTTGCATCAGAGTCTCTGCTTTAGCACAGAGCCCACTTCAGATCCTCTGTCCATCCCCACTCCCCTCTCTGCTTCTCCTTCTACCCCCGCACCCGACTCCTACCTGCATGTGTGTGTGTGTGCACATGCGTGTTCTCTCTCTCTCTCTCTCTCTCAAAAATAAACAAACATTTAAAAATAATAAAACAGGGGCTCCTGGGTGGCTCAGTCGGTTGGGCATCCAACTTCAGCTCAGGTCATGATCTCATGGTTTGTGGGTTCAAGACCCGTGTCGGGCTCTGTACTGACAGCTCAGAGCCTGGAGCCTGCTTCGGATTCTGTATCTCCCTCTCTCTCTGCCCCTCCCCAACTCATGCTCTATCTGTCTCTGTGTCTCAAAAATAAATAAATGTTAAAAAATTAAGGGGTGCCTGGGTGGCTCAGCCGGTTAAGCGTCCAACTTCAGCTCAGGTCATGATCTCGCGGTCTATGAGTTCAAGCCCCGCGTCGGGCTCTGTGCTGACAGCTCAGAGCCTGGAGCCTGTTTCAGATTCTGTGTCTCCCTCTCTCCCTGACCCTCCCCTGTTCATGCTCTGTCTCTCTCTGTCTCAAAAATAAATAAACGTTAAAAAAAAAAGTTAAAAAATTTAAAATTAATTAATTAATTAATTAAAATAAAAAATCATAAAACATACAAAATCTAGCAAGAGGGTCCTGGAGGAAAGAGTCAGGTCAGCCTCTGAACAACACTGGCTAACCAAAGACATGATTTTAGAAGAAACCAGTTGAAAAAGAACTGCTTTAAATTGTCATAGTTTTAATGGTACTTTGTGGTTTATTGCTGTGTTTTAGAGGAAACCTCACTGGGCCTTAAGTAGCACATCATCAATTTCACTTACTAGTATTACTTGTTTAAAAACAAATTGTCCAATGTTCAAAAATGAACAATAATGGCTCAAGTTTTTTTTCTTTGTGATTGATCCATAGAAATAATGGAATGGTCAACCTGTCCAGGCACTGCTTTCAAACACCCAGGGTCATCCAATTTATTTTTTTTTTTAACGTTTTATTTATTTTTTTGGGACAGAGAGAGACAGAGCATGAACGGGGAAAGGGCAGAGAGAGAGGGAGACACAGAATCGGAAACAGGCTCCAGGCTCTGAGCCATCAGCCCAGAGCCTGACGCGGGGCTCGAACTCACGGACCGCGAGATCGTGACCTGGCTGAAGTCGGACGCTTAACCGACTGCGCCACCCAGGCGCCCCCAGGGTCATCCAATTTATAAAAGCTCAGGTAAGAAGTGCCTGGGTAGCTCAGTCAGTTAAGTGTTCAGACTCTTGATTTTGGCTCAGGTCATGATCTCAAGGTTCATGAGATGAAGTCCACGTCAGGCTCTGTGCTAACAGCATAGAGCCTACTTGGGATTCTCTCTCTGCCCCTCCCACACACTTTCTCTCTCTCTCTGTCTCTCTCTCTCTGTCTCTCTCAAAATAAATAAATAAACATTTTGGAGGGCGCCTGGATGGCTCAGTCAGTTAAGAGTCTGACTCTTGGTTTCAGCTCAAGTCATGATTTCATGGCTTCATGCGTTCAAGCCCCACATCAGGCTCTGTGCAGGCAATGCAGAGCCTGCTTGGGATTCTCTCTCTCCCTTTGTCTCTGCCCCTCTCCCACTTGTGCTGTCTCTCTCAAAATAAATAAATTAAAAAAAACTTTTTTTTAAATGAATAAAAATTAAAAAAAATAAAAGCTCAAGTAAGAATGATCTCAAAATGATATGTGTCAAAGTGATTATCTTTGGGGCACCCGGGTCCCGGCTCAGTTACGCATCTGACTCTTGATTTTGGCTCGGGTCTTGATCTCGTAATTCGTGAGATCGAGTCTCCACATCAGCTGCTGGCAGCACAGAGCCTGCTTAGGATTCTCTCCCTCTATCAGCCCCTCTACCCTCCTCTCTCTTTCAGAATAAAAAAATAAACTAAAAAAAAAAAAGATTATCTTGGGGCACCTGAGTGGCTCAGTCGGTTGAGCATCTGACCTCAGCTCAGGTCATGATCTCACGGTTCGTGGGTCCGAGCCCCGTGTCAGGCTCTGTGCTGACAGCTCAGAGCCTGAGCCTGCTTCGGATTCTGTGTCTCCCTCTCTCTCTCTGCCCCTCCCCTGCTTGCACTCTATCAGTTTCTCTCAAAAATAAACATTAAAAAAAAAAAAAAAGAAAATGTACCAGGGGATGGGGGGTAGACTGGATGGCTCAGTTGGTTGAGCATCTGACCCTCAATGTCAGCTCAGGTCATGATCCCAGGGTCGTGGGATTGAGCCCCACGTAGAAATCTCCCCACCCCCACTCTCTCAAAAATAAATAAACATTATTTATTTAAGAATAAAAAAGAACGTGTCTCACGGGGCTAAGCCACCCCTCAAGTCCACACCATTTCCGACACGCTCCAATGTGAAACCTCTCAACTATTCTTTCTAAAATAGAGGGAAGGCATGGGAAGGATCAAAAAGATCAAGTTGACTGATGACAGGTGTGAATAATCTGATATTAAAACCACTTAAAAAGAGAAATTAAAGACAAGGGGAGTGGCATACCCCGCTTTCCCAAACCAGTTGCCCATAACCGCAACCACACAGGGCCAACCGGTAGACTGCAGCAGGCCATTCCCAATCCACAGACAGCAGTAGAGGCCCTTGTTGTAGAAATGCAGCCATTCTGTGACAGGGCCAAAGACGAACACCTACGAGGAAGGGAAGAAAAAGGGACACGTGACATCCACACGGACACCTAGAGGACACCTAACTTCCTACCATGCTTATGTTTCTGCGTGAAGAGACACATTCAAGGGTCCCGGGCCTAAGAGACACGCGGCTGACTCTCCAGAGGCTCCTGCTCAGAGCAGCACCAAGCGAGTAAGACAAACACGCCAAACTGCCGCCACTGACGAAAGACGTCAAACAACACAAAGCTCCCTGACGACCACCCCCCGGCTCAACGTGGATCTTCTGCTCTAAAAAGTTCAATCCTCATTGTTCGACCCCATCATACAGCTCTCGTTTTCTCGTCCTCAGGCCCATGTGTGTGGAGGACAACTGCAAGGACCGAGTTTGTGGATATAAGGTCAGTCAGCGCAGGGCCACACACACCGTGGGTCCAGGACACACAAGCATCATTATTACTGCAGCTGTCGAGAGAACCGGTGGAAGCTGTGATCAGCTCGGTAAATCAGTAGCGTTCGCCAAGCAACTGCTTTTTGTAGGCATTTTGCTCAAGTGAACATTTTGTCTGCAGTTGAAATTTCTTTGGGGAATATTCTGCATGGGTTAAAAAATGGAATGCACCATACTATATGTTTCCATTCTGGAATAAGCAAAAGTATAAGGAGAGAAAAACGGTCAGTGGTTGCTGACCAGAGGCTGGGGGAGGAGGGAAGAACGGTAGTGACACAACTGGACTCGTTTGTTGAAACTTGGAACCACACACCAAGAAGGGTGGGTTCATGCACATACTTCAATTTTTCAAATAATGTAAAAAAACAAAACAAAATGTATACAGGTTTTAAAATAAGATGTATACGTGGGTAGGCAAGCAGGCTACGAATGAATGAAGTGTTTCAATCTCTCAAGTGGCAGATATCGGAAAATAATCATAAAATAGGGTCTAACTGAAATCCATGCTTTCATTCAACCAATAAAAATTCCTCACTAGGAGCTAAGAAACAAACAAACAAAAAAGATGCATCAAATGTGGATCTTGACCTCTAGAGCACTAAATTAGCTAGGCGTTGTTCCCCAGGCCTCGCACGTAGAAACTCGCAAGAGCCTCCCTATCAGCCCTATGGGGAGGTCTTCAATGAGGCTGAAGCAAGAGCAATGGCAGCTGGGAGATGGCGGAAGAGGAAGTGACAGCCAGGTAGTCCAGGTCTCGGGAAATCTGTGACCTCAACCATCATGCTGCAGACCCCCAGGGAAAACAAGACTGATACAGAAATCAGCAGCCCAAGCAGCAGACAACGTAAGTGCTATGGCGGGGGAGCCCGGAAGAGGAAGCGATCCCTTTCAGGAACGAAGGAGGTCAGGAGAGTAAGGCACTATGAAAGAACTGCCATTTAGCCAGCCACTTGCAGGAGACCCTGAGTTAGACTATGGAGAGCTAACTGAACAGGGAGCCATTGGAGGCAGGAAGAAGAGCGAGAGCAAAGAGAGTGAGGCAGAAAGACACAGGCTGTGTTAGGACCACGGGAAAAATTATGGCCAGATCCAAGTGGTGAAGTGTAGTGGTCAACCCAACTACCAAGGCGGCTCAGGACCAGGTTCTTGAGAGCACTGAATGCCGTGCTATTTATGCTTGGCTTTGGTGGTGAACGAATCAGGGAAGGGGCATGATCCAAATCTCACTTTAAAAAGATTCCCCTAAGTGATGGGGCGCCTGGGTGGCTCAGTCAGTTAAGCGTCTGACGTCGGCTCAGGTCATGATCTTGCAATTTGTGAGTTCGAGCCCCACGTCGGGCTCTGTGCTGACAGCTCGGAGCCTGGAGCCTGCTTCGGATTCTGTGTCTCCCCCTCTCTGCTCTGTCTCATGCTCTGTCTCTCGATAATAAATAAATGTTAAAAAAAAATAAAAATAAAAAATAAAAAGATTCCCTCAAGTTGAAAAGGCACACAAGGTACTAAAAAAATGGAAGATTAATTCTACTCTCCTGTTCTACGTATAGAAATAGAGAGAGGACTTGGATTCCAAAATACCTGACCAAGATGATAATATTGATGATGTCGATAATGATAACACTAATACCTTTTGAACTTACCACTAGTGCAGAAGAACACATGCCAAACGACAGAACCCATCGCAAATTAAGCCGATCTCCAACAATTCCACTGATGAAAAGGCCCTAAAAATAAAGCATGTTTATTTTACAGCTCTGAGTAATGACACAGCATGAAAAACAGGAAGATACAATGCAATGCAGGTGAGGGAAACAAAACACTGACATGACTCAAAATTAAACTTCGTTCATAAGCCCAGACTAGCTGTCTCCATCAGTTTCACACATGTTTCGTGAAATGACAGTGGGTTTCTGCACATTACACTGTAAACAAACTCACGTACCCAAATACTACAATCCAGTGTAAACTCTGGTTCTACCACAAGTGGATCCCCATCACTGCCTAAAAAGGAGACTGGAAAACCCAAAACAAAACAAAGCAAAAATGCTAATGAAACAAGCACGCAAATATATTTCCTTTTCTAGAACAGATTAACTCCTAAGGATCAGCGATGTGCATTCCCACAGGGGTTACACTTAGCCATTTGCATTCTGAAATCAAGATGTGTCACAACGCGTCCTGCACAACAGAAGCTTCTGGGGCACAAGCACTGCCTGCTTAATCTGACCCTTGGGCTTCATGACTTCGCGAGGCAGGGAGTGTAGGGGCACAAAGCCAATAATTAGTTGAAGATAAGTACAAACGTTCTGCCTCCTGCTCTCCTCCCACTGAGCGGCAAGAATCAAAATCCGGTGGTCACGGCCGCAAGGCAGACTAAGGAGCCAAGGGCAATACACTGGGTTTCTTCCATTAATATGAATAAATGTCTTGACTGAAAACCTAAATCCAGGCATAGGTGTTTCTGATACACCGACTGTATCTACACTAGAGAAAATAGACGGTATGTCTCATCATCGACCTGTCGCTACTTCAAAAGAAACACCTGGAAGCTTCAGATTCTATGTTCCGTAGCTGCCACTCACACGTCTTATGCTACAGACAGTAAAGGGGGTGAAGAAAATCTCTGAATGTTTCAGATGGGGGAACCAATTTATTCTGCGCTATTCCAAATGCCTACATGATGCCTGAAGTGCCAGAGGGACGTGCGGCTCGAGATAAAGAAGCATGATCACGGACTGCCCGTGGCCCCTTTATCTCCTAAACCTACTGAATCCTGATCACAACTCTAGAGAAGAGGAAACTAAAGATCAAAAAAAGGGTTAAATTCCATTTGGAAAACAAATATGACACAGCCAGTTGACTGTGGTAGAGGTGGTCTTTGCACTGGACGATGCTGCTTCTTAACATACACCGTAAAGGCTCAGCGACAAGCACTCCAGGGAGTGCTCCACCCACAGGGGGTGCTCCACCTATAACTGAATGACCACGTTATTGGGATTTCCTACTCAAAATGCCCAGGGTGAAGTTAGGCTAATTGATCCACGATCTGCTCCAACTGTTTCTACTACTACAGGCTTCCTCTTTGAAGAAAAGATACTCCAATAATTGCCCAAAGAAACACTCAGAGATTACTCTGGGACTTTCACTTGGTGTTTCACATCACCTGGATATGTAATCAAAGGCTTTTTTATAACTGGACACATCTGCAAGAGACGAAATCAGACCCTGGGAGAAAAGCACGGATGGCTCACAGTATGCTCCCCGCGGCCTGAACTCAGCCGCCACCACACAGCTCCCACAACCAGAGATCCCAGCTGCCCGATCCAAGACGACTACCTTGGACAGAGAATTAGCGCCTGCCATGCTGGTATGGCTTCCAGGACACCACCATCTCTCGGTTCTCCCCCTTTACTGCTGCACCTCTGCCCACGTGCCCGTTCTTCACGTCCCCTGCCTCGAGATAACAGAAGCCCCATGGCTCAGTTGTCGCACCTCTTCTTTAGCCTCACCTGCTCCTTGGATGATTCCATCCAGTCTCCTAACTGAAAATTATCTAGATGCCAAAGACTCTGAAATCTGTACCCCTAGGCTGACCCTCTACCTTGAACTAGAGACTCACATAATCAAATGTCTACTCTTCATCCTTTGGGCAATAATAGGTATGTCACATGCAACCTATCTAAAAGAGACTGCCCCCAAAGCCTACCCCTCCCACCGTCCTCCACTCTGCTATGATACTTCTACCCTAGAGTTGTTCTCGACACCTCTCTTTCTCTTATATTCCACACGCAACAGGAAAAAGAATTATTGGTTCTACCTTCAGAACACAAGTAAAATCTACCTCTTCCCACCTCTGTTACCCCACCCTGGATCTGAGACATCATCATCCTTCACCTCAAAACCGGAATAGCCTAACCTGTCTCCCTGTTTCTGCCTTTGCCCTTGGTTCAGTCACCCAGGGCAGCAAGTGCACCTGTACAAACACGGGGCAGATCCCAGCACTTGTCTGCGCAAAACCTTCCATGGCTCCCATCTCACTCAAAGTTAAAGTCAAAGCCCCAACAAAGGGACCAAAGCCCTAAAGGTCTGAGCCCCATACCTTCTCTGGCCTCACTTCCTGTCTCTCTGTTCTAATCACCCAGACCTCATTCACATCGGGTCTTGGCTCAAATACAGCCTCCGACCCGAGGTCTTCCCCAGCCATCCTACCTAAATTACAACTCCCACCCGGGGCTATGTATTCCCCTTTCCCTGCTTTATTCTTCTCCACAGCACCTATCACCTTCACCCATCCTCTTTATTTGCTTATGTACAGCGCCGTGTTACTGTTGGTCCTCCTTAGCTCCCACCCAAGAACGTAAGCTTTATAAAGCTAGGGATTTTTCCTGTGTTGCTCACTGATGAACTCCCACAGACTAGAAGAGTATCTGGCGCATGATAGGTTCTCAGTAAATATTTGTCAGATGGATGAAAAATGAATGAATGGCTGGGTAGATGGATGGGAAGAACACAAAATATAAACTTCGGCAAAACTGAACTCTCCTGGGTCAGGAAATTCTAGAATCCCTTAAACACTTAGTAAGCGTGCAGTCGTTTCCATATAACATCTTTCCTCAACCTAAAACCCTCAAATTCTAAAACCTACCACAGCATAAGAGAAGAGGAAAATGGTGTCCAGCGTTCCAAGGAAAAGAGTGGCCTCCTCTGCGCTGGGGAACAAATGGTTGCTGCTCCAGATCTACAACAACACAAGAGCCAGGTCAGTCCCCACCGGTACCTGTCAGTCCTTCTCTCTCTCAAAGCACCTGCACCTACGGCCTCTGCCCGCCCTCACAGAGCCCTGGGGAGGTTGCACAGAGGAAATCAGTACTCTGTAGATAAGGAAACACACACGAGAGGGTTTGCAAGGTCAAAGCTATTTGCACAATACGAAAATGTGAGCTGCTTTTTTTCTTCTTTTGCACTGACGGTGCGTATGCAGCGGTGGGTAAAACTCCTCGTGGCTCAGCATGAGTCAAGGCTGTTACGCCAGACCCTACTATTAATCGTATATTCTTTATGGCCATGCTCACAGTTAAAAAAACAAAAAAACAAAAACAGGCCGATTTCACTTAAGAATGTCCTTGGTACATGCTAGATGCTCAAATATTTGGCGAGAAGCAAAAAGTATTAAATTTATTAAATCTGGCCCTCAAGTCTGCTTATCTCTAATATTCTGTGTGCCAGTGCTCGGCATCCAGGCACCATGGCTGTCCCGAGGAAGAGCACACGTGCAGCGTGTGAAGTACGAGCCACAATACGGTTTTTTTACTTGGAAGAATGACTGACAGAGGAGCCACAGTTATTCAGATTTGGGTATTTGGCAGATATGTCCTCAAAAAAGAACGAAATGATCCTGTCACTTCAAAATCCATTCAAAGTACAAGACAGACAAATGGATCTTAATATAAGTGTACAAAAAGCTAATCGATACAGTTTCAGATTCCACACGGCAAGTAACCTTTAAGAAATTGCCACTTGTCAAATTCTGGTGTACTATCAAAGACACATGCCCACAATCAGCTGAAAAAGCTCTTAAAGTACTTCTCCCCTTTCCACTGTGTATCTGTGAAAGGCCAAATTCTCTTCGAACAGTGCAAAGGATCAGATGGCAAGAGACTGAATTCAGAAGCAGACTGAAACTCTACTATCTTCTACTAAGCCACATGTGAGATTTGCAAAAATGTAAATCAATGTCATTCTCCTCATGAAGTGATTTTTTTTTGTCTTGAAAACTCATTTTTTATAAAATGTCATTTACGTTAACACATTATGGGTTTACTTAATTCATTTAAAAAATAACTAAAAAAGAGATGAGGTGGGTTTTTTTCCAATTTCTCAGGTTTTTAAAAAAATTTTTCAATGTTTATTTATTTTTGTGAGATAGAGAGAGAAAGAAAGAGAGGGAGACACAGAATCTGAAGCAGGCTCCAGGCTCCGAGCTGTCAGCACAGAGCCCGACACGGGGCTCGAACTCACAGACTGCAAGATCATGACCTGAGCTGCAGTGGGGTACTTAACTGACTGAGCCACCCAGGCGCCCCTAAATTTCTCAGTTTTAATTTCTAAAACAGTTTTAATTTCTAAAATATCTATAAATGTAAACCCACAAAACCAAAAACTCTTTGGGGTCCTCAACCCAAAAACTGAGAGAACTCCTAGAATAAATGATTTCTGAGATGGGTTGTTACAGGAAAGAAATTCTGACTTTAGAATATTAAAGAGGGGCGCCTGGGTGGCACAGTCGGTTAAGCATCCGACTTCAGCAAGGTCACGATCTCACGGTCCGTGAGTTCGAGCCCCGCGTCGGGCTCTGGGCTGATGGCTCAGAGCCTGGAGCCTGTTTCCGATTCTGTGTCTCCCTCTCTCTCTGACCCTCCCCCGTTCATGCTCTGTCTCTCTCTGTCCCAAAAATAAATAAACGTTGAAAAAAAAAAATTTAGAATATTAAAGAGAAAAATCACAATCAGCAATAAAGAAAAAAAATGTTTAACAGAAAGTAAAATCCCCAAATTATAAAAGAATGCATAAAGTGTGATTCTAAAGGATTGGGACTTATTTCTGTGTGGCTTCAGGCATCAGTCTTGCTCCTTTAACAACACCTCACATGCTGTCACGTAGAGAAAAGAGCAGCCCACACAATGATCGATCGGTATTTCCATGCACTAAGTGGGGCCCTAAAGTTCCCCAATTCGAGTCATTTTGCCTCAGGCCACAATCTTCCGCCCTGATGCTCATTAGGACCCAGGACCAAGCCCTGTTGGGCACACATCAATGTGAGCTAGAGACAGTGGCCTCAAACAGCTGCCCCAAGTTTCAGGAGTCCTTCTTTACTCTCTCAAGAGGTCACCAAAACTCCCTGCAGGTGTGGCTTTCACAAGAACGGACAGATTTCAAATAGCTTTCTTTTGCTTTACTACCAGAATTCAGCTGAAATATACTTTTGATGGTCTACTTAACAAGTGGAAAACAAAAACAAAAACAAAAAACAAAATAGTACTAACAGAAAGATACAGAAAATAGGGTAAGAGAACAAGCCTACTAAAGAAAGTTCCCTTCAACAACAGAAGTCAGACAGACTTGTCAGAAGGATACATACCAGTGAGAAATGGTCCATGCATACAGAGCAAATCACCCAGTGTTTAATGAAATGACTTGCACACGGTGAAATCCCATGCACTGCAGTGGTGTAGCTGAGCTGGCCTGCATGCACATACAATTAACATGGGAACCCCCGCCCTCCCTCCCCCGGCCTGTATGCGTGTCGGGTTTTTGCGTGTTGTGGGGGGGGAGGGGCTGTACTAAGCACCGAGGCACTTCCTGGAAGCATGAAATTGTGTGCGTGGGGGTTTCCTAAGTAAGAATGTTTAGCACAGAGTGAGGGCGAGGCATGGGGTGGGGAACTACTGACAAGAGCTTCCTGAAGTGGTGCACAGAGAATGAGTTAAAGCTGACTTCCGTTCTGGGGTCTGCTCTCTGACCACAGTGAGTGGTATCGCTTTCCGTGAGATTCTGCTGGGGAAGAGCAGCTGTGGATGAGCTTGAGACAGAGTGTTGAGGACACCCTGAATCCCGCTACCCTCTCCTGGACAGCTTAGACTCAATCACACTGCTCTCATGGAAGGACTGTACTGTCTGGGGAGGTAAGGCTTTTTAATTTAAGAGAACAAAATCTTGCTTACAATTTTCAGTCAAGTTGTCCTCAAATATTAAATTTAACCATTACCTCCTTGCTATCTCTAAACATAGATTTTATGTTCTGTTCCCTATTTTCAGTGTTCATCCATATCAGTGGGATCCATGATAAATTCTCAGGTGAAGAGACTGTGTGTGCTTAATTCTTTTTGTAAAGCATCTAAGATAGCTATGCATTAAAATGAAAACTATAGGGGCGCCTGGGTGGCGCAGTCGGTTAAGCGTCCGACTTCAGCCAGGTCACGATCTCGCGGTCCGTGAGTTCGAGCCCCGCGTCGGGCTCTGGGCTGATGGCTCAGAGCCTGGAGCCTGTTTCCGATTCTGTGTCTCCCTCTCTCTCTGCCCCTCCCCCGTTCATGCTCTGTCTCTCTCTGTCCCAAAAATAAATAAACGTTGGAAAAAAAAAAAATGAAAACTATAATAAGTAATTTTTCATGATGCTGTTCAGGACACTTAAATGTTTAACGCTATGTTAGCAAACTATTTTTCAGAATAATTTTACATAAACCCCTGGTTCTTTTTTTTTTTTTTTTTTTAGTTTATTTATTTTGAGAGAGAGAGAGAGAGCATGAATGAGCAGAGGAGGGGCAGAGAGAGAGAGAGAAAGAGAAAGAGAGAGAGGGAGGGAGAATCCCAAGCAGGCTCCATGCTGTCAGTGCAAAGCCCGATGCAGGGCACGATCTTATGAACCGTGAGATCATGACCTGAGCTAAAATCAAGAGTCAGATGCTTAACCCACTGAGCCACTCCGGCGCCCCATAAACTTCTGGTTCTAAGAACTCTTCCCACTTCAGACAAGAAAGCAAGTCTCAAATGGAGGCTAGCGCTGACAGTTACAGACACAGAAGCACAGGAAGAGTGAAAAGTACATATCACCCCAGCTGTTCCACTCCCAGCAGTAGGCTTAGAAAAGAAAAGGAAAGAAAAAAAACCCAGACCTTAAAGTGTAAAGAAAGGAATGGAAGGTCAGCACTGCTCTCCACGACAGCAGAGACGGAAATACAAAGATCTCCAGGATAAGTCTGAACGTGACTTCTATATAACCAACCCATCCAAAGTACTTAACCCACAGTTCTGAAAAACCAGAATGGTGAAATCTATTTTAGCAGCAATTAGAGTAAGTAAATAAATAAACACCTAAGCAGAAAAGTTAATACAAGTCCCACAAGAGATAATAATGTTAACATGGTTACTGGCAATAAAGAGTTAACAGAGCAGGCCTGAGACTGTTCTCCTCAAAAACGCCTACTTGTGAGTTTGGCCCCTGGCTGGCACCTGAGAACTTGGATTTTGGGAATGTTCCCATCCTTTCCTACTAAGAGTGGTTCACTGTACCTAAACTGTTTGTACAAACAATGTGGTTTACGCTGAACCTTTCCTCCTAGGCGTCTGGAATTTTTGTACATGTCAGGCACAAGGTGCCTATGTGACCAGTCCCAATAAAAACACTGGGCACTGAGTCTCTAATAACCTTCCCTGGTAAACAGGTTGTCACAACCTGTTGCTGGAAGAATCACATACATCCTGTACGACCCCACTGAAAAAGTCCTCTTGGAAGCTCGCACCTGGCTTCCTCCAGAACTCAGCCTATGCTTTTCCCTTTGCTGATTTTGCTCTGTATCCTTTCAGTGTAATAATCCACAGCTACGAATATGACTATAAGCTGAGTCCTGTGAGTCCTCTTGGTGAATCATCAAACCTGGGGGTGGTCTTGGGGGCGGCCAAACTCAGTTACCTAAAAAACAAAGGCAGCCTTAGGCAGCATAACCAGAAACTTAGTGCCGAAATCAAATCCTATTGCTCTGTATATTAATCAGACTGCACCTGCAAAATCACATTCAGCACACAGCACCACTACGCTACAGTTCAAGGAACCATGCACGTTGGCCTAAATGAGAGAAACTTAGGAAGAAAGGTCTTCTCTGAATATTCAACAGGCTGTCACGCAGCAGGAATCGACTACTACGAATGGCTCAGAAGAAAACCCAAGATCAAAATTAAACAGCAGAATACTTTTCCCTAATATAAGAAAGAACTTTCTAGAAGTATTAAAGCAGAAGGTGAGTGATCATCTTTCAAAATGACAAAGAAAGCATCTATACTGGCTGAGAGGTTAGAGCACATGACCCCTTCAAGGGCACTCCAAGGTTTGTGACAAGTCATTTGATCATTTAGATGTACTCAGGGAGCACACAGCACTGTCAAGACTCAGTGTGAAATCTAACCCTCTATTCCTAACATCTTTCCTTTTAAAAGTTCCTGTTATGGGGCACCTGGGTGGTCAGTCGGTTGAGCGTCCGACTTCAGCTCAGGTCATGATCTCACAGCTCATGAGTTCAAGCTCCACATCCAATTCTGTGCTGACAGCTCAGAGCCTGCAGCCTGCTACAGATTCTGTTGTCTCCCTCTCTCTCTCTGCCCCTCCCCTGCTCATGCTCTGTCTCTCTCTGTCTCAAAAATAAATAAAAACATTTTAAAAAATTAAAAAAAAAAAGAAGACATGCCAAGAATATTAATATGTATCTACAATTCCACATAAGTAGAACTCAAGGTATGTGGTAAAGAATGCATGGAGTGGGGCACCTGGGTGGCTCAGTCAGTTGAGTGTCTGTCTCCTGGTTTCAGCTCAGGTCATGATCTTGTGGTGCATGAGTTTGAGCCCCGCATCAGGCTCTGTGCCGACAGCTCTGAGCCTGGAGCCTGTTTCAGATTCCGTGTCTCCCTCTCTCTCTGCCCCTCCCCCGTTCATGCTTTGTCTCTCTGTGTCTCTGTCTCTCTCTCTCCTCTCTCTCCCTCTGAAAAATAAACATGAAAACATTAAAATAATGCATGGAGTGGATTTGTATATTGAAATAGGGTATCGTAAAGAATAGCATCTCCAGGGGTGCCTGGGTGGCGCAGTCGGTTAAGCGTCCGACTTCAGCCAGGTCACGATCTCGCGGTCCGTGAGTTCGAGCCCCGCGTCAGGCTCTGGGCTGATGGCTCGGAGCCTGGAGCCTGTTTCCGATTCTGTGTCTCCCTCTCTCTCTGCCCCTCTCCCGTTCATGCTCTGTCTCTCTCTGTCCCAAAAATAAATAAACGTTGGAAAAAAAAAAAAAAAAAGAATAGCATCTCCATTCCAACTGGTCATCAAAGGATTCACTTGATCCATAATGAATTCAAAGAAGTGGATACATACTCCCTGACTTCTAGACTCTTAAGCAAGATACAAACAAATGAAACAATCACAAGGTACCTAAATACTGAGACATTAAACTATGTAACACACCGGACACAGTTCAGATGGGGGGGGCAGGAATTAGTGGAAGCTAGGAAAAAATTTGATAGAAAAAGTGGCATTTTAGGGGCGCCTGGCTGGCTCAGTTGGTGGAGCATGTGACTTTTGGACTCTGGGTTGCAAGTTCAAGTCCCATGTTGGGTGCAGAGATTACCTAAAAAAGAAGAAAAAGTGGCATTTTATCTTGCCACAGAGGGAAAAGCCAGATTTAGATGGGAAGGAAAAAAGAGAAAGAGCCTAAAAAAGAACATAAGCAAAATCTCAAAGGCAGAAATGAGTACAGGTGCTTGTGAAACTCAATTAAAAAACAGTCTCACCAGAACTGTGTCACTTCAAAACGGTGAGAAAGCAGCTGGATAGAACGGTAAGTAAAACAGGTCTGAGTCAGGGCAAGCTAAGAATCAGGCAGAATAGTTTGGATTTTTATGCCATAGGAAACAGCCATTTTTCAGAGTCCTAAGCAGATGAATGAAACAAACTAGAAGAATTTCAGAGGAATTTAGGGGTGGGCATGGCTCGCTTCCTGAACCCGTCCTAGCACTTTGTTCCACTTACCTCTACAGGCAATCTAATGGACTTGTTAAAAGCACTTGGGGTCCACTGCTTAGAGATACTGACTTTGACATTGCTAAAAGTTTTTCTTGATGCGTGGAGCAACGAATAACTGCAAAAGAGAAAAGAAATACAGCTGAATGAATAGCAAAGAAAATGGCATTCAATAAAAACCCATTTTTTTTATTCAATTTTAGAATTCTTCTCTTAAAAAAAAAAAAAAGTTTTGCTTTATCAACTGAAACAGTCTGCCAAGCAAAAGAAAAACTTAACTGGGGGTGCCTGGGTGGCTCAGTCGGTTGAGCATCTGACTTCAGCTCAGGTCATGATCTCACAGTTCTCACAGTGAGTTTGAACCCTGCATTGGGCTCTGTGCTCTCCGTCCAGAGCCTGGAGCCTGCTTCGGACTCTCTGTCTGCCTCTCTCTCTGCCCCTCCCCCACTCACACTCTGTTTCTCAAAAAATGAATAAATGTTAAAAAATTTTTTTTTTTTAAAGAAAAACTTAACTAGTCTTCTTATATAAGCCCCTGTGTTCACTCCTAACTTATCCCTCCACCTAGAAGACAGATACGTGATTGATCCCAACCAACTTTAAATCATGGAGGCAGTTCTGTAAAGAATTTTAAGTCTTTAGCAACCACTGGCCCCTTGTTGTTGTACTAGCCACTCAGTAGCTTTCTCTTGAGTCCTGTCTTTTCCTCATATTGATGCCTCCTCTCATCCCCAACAAACGGCTATCCCTAAAAAAAGCATCCAAAACTACCTATCAACTGTTACACAATTAGAGAACCATTTCCTAGTTCTGCCTTAAAACAACCAAACAAACCTATCACATCATTTGTGGTGCCTTCAATAAAGATTAACCAAAGAAAATCTACCCAGAAGAAATCATCAAAACAGCTGAGCCACAGGGTTATAAGTAACATGGCTCCTAAAACCAAACAGCCTGGTTTATATCATCTATGGACCACTAAAGAGAGCCACTGAGGGCCACAGAATCACAAATACTGATGATTCCTTGGTCACGCTCCTTACAATTGTCTCATACAATTTTTACTTTACTTCTCAAGGATGCACAGGGCATATCCTGAACACGTGCATCCTGTGTTCTGAAGCTCCTGGTTTTAGTAAAGAAAGAATTTCATGTTGAACCACAGTTTCTCAACCGTGGCACTACTGACATTTTGGGCCCTGAAAATTCTCCGTTGTGGGAGGCCAGCCTGTGCACCGTAGGGTCTGTAGCAGCATCCCTGGTCTCTATCCACTCCAAGTGGCACCCCTTCCCCCAGTGTGACAACCAAAAATGCCAAACATTTTGGCCAAATATGGGCAAACACTGCCCACGGGGCTACCAAAAAGTACAACAGAAAGAATAACTAGCCAGTTCATAAGCCCATGCCAACTCGTGCATTCAACACTTGCCATGCAGTAAGTACCTCTCCCAAACAAACAAACAAACAAACAAACCAAAACACACAAGAGAACAGTTTTAGCAATCCATCCACATACCTGAAGAAGGTGAGCAAGAACACAACAACGTGATGATGGCTGAATCGGGAGAACAGAGTTCCTCTTTGAAAAATATTTGGCCAGGCCATAGTCTTCCTGACCTTCCTTCTCACCTCTGACCTCAAAGTTTGGACAGTAAATTATTTACATCATTTCTTCTTTCTGGAAAGACAAAACGCATTATCAACATTACTTAAAATAGGCAGTTAATCTAAAAACTGAATTATGTAGACTTATAACCAGTCAGCATATTATCAGGCCCTGAAAAAAATTTCACATGGGCTAGCTGACACCAGAAAACTAGATTGATAACTATGTTTTATAACAAGTCCTTAAAAAGAAAAATCCTTGACAAAAGATTGCATACTAACAGAAAGAACTCTCATACAAACTGGTAAGAAAATCACTAATTCAAGGCCAGCTGGCTGGCTCAGTTGGAAGAAGGTGTGACTCTTGATCTCAGGGTTGTGAGTACTTAAATAAAATCGCAGGGCTGCCTGGGTGGCTCAGAAGGTTAAGTGTCCGACTCGATTCTGGCTCAGGTCTTGACCTCACAGTCATGAGATCAAGCCCCAAGTCAGGCTCAGCATGGAGCCTGGTGCTTACTTGGGATATTCTCTCCGCCGCCCCCCCCCTTAAAAGAATAAACTTTAAAATAAAACAAAATCTTAAAGAAAAGAAAATCACTAATTCTGACAGAAAAATGAGGAAAGGAAATGAATAGACAACTCAGAAGAAATGAAATGTCTATTTAGTTTATCAAATAAAAGCTCCAATTGGTCAGCAATACAAGAAATATTAATTAAGGCAAGAAAACACTTATATAGTTAAAAAAGATTGTGCTCAATGTAGTTCAAGGTCTAATGACTCCTAAACTCTCATATACTGCTGATGGAGGTAAAATGTAGTATTACAGAAGACAATCTGGCCATAGTCATGAAGAGCTTTGACACAAAAATTCTATTTCCGGGGCACCTGGGTGGCTTAGTCGGTTGAGCAGCCAACTTCGGCTTGGGTCATGATCCCACAGTTCGTAAGTTAGAGCCCCGCGTCAGGCTCTGTGCTGACAGCTCGGAGCCTGGAGCCTGCTTTGCATTCTGTGTCTCCCTCTCTCTCTGCTCCTCCCCTGCTCACATGCTGTCTCTCAAAAATAAAGATTAAAAAAAAAAAAATTCTATTTCCAGGGACCTATCCCTAAAGAAATACAAGATGCATTCAGCTCTATTAACAAAGGTAGCTTTCACAGTATGTCAAAGAAGCTTTTTTATGTTAAAGAAACGAACTTTGTGTCAGTCATAAGGAAATGGGTAAAGAGGCAGGGCCACTCCCATGCCCTCTGTCTCCACCGCTTTCTCTCACTTCTCCTTGGTTCTCTCTGAAAGCCGCATCCATGCTCTAATACCCAAGAATTAAGCACAGAGTAAGCATCTAAAATTTAATGTCTCCACTTATAATTCTGCAGAGACAACCTGAATATGCAATTAAAAGAGGAATGATTTGGGGCGCCTGGGTGGCGCAGTCGGTTAAGCGTCCGACTTCAGCCAGGTCACGATCTCGCGGTCCGGGAGTTCGAGCCCCGCGTCAGGCTCTGGGCTGACGGCTCAGAGCCTGGAGCCTGTTTCCGATTCTGTGTCTCCCTCTCTCTCTGCCCCTCCCCCGTTCATGCTCTGTCTCTCTCTGTCCCAAAAATAAATAAACGTTGAAAAAATAAATAAATAAATAAAAGAGGAATGATTAAATAAACTATGGTATATCCATATAGCTGAATATTTTATAATCATCTGACATGAAGAATTGAGGCTTTTTAGTGACATGAGAAAATGGCAAGTGAAAAAAGGAAGAAATGGGGTGCCTGGCTGGCTCAGTCAGTAAAGCGTATGACTCTTGATCTTGGGGTGGTGAGTTCAAGTCCACGTTAGGCATAGATGACTTACAAAAAAAAAAAAGTAAGATATGACTTATAAATATCAACTCAACTCTATGTTTACATAATATTTACAAATAAATAGGGAATACACTAGCTCTCTTTGCGTAGTAGGATTATGGGTAATTTTAATTTTCTAAATGCTTTCCTAAAAAATCTACAATAAAAGTATATATTACTTTTATAAGCAGAAGGGAAAAACATCCACAGCATTGGTAAAGTCTTGTAATTCACTTGCTTATTAAGAAAAAATAAAGTTAAATTAACAAAATGACCTGTATGCTACATGTACTGCAATAGTTGAGGTAGGAGCCAAACTCAAGAGCTCCCAATACTGAAATTAGCAAGTCACAGGGCTTTGCTTTCAAGGCTGTGTGCCTTGTAACTTCTATTAGACTCATGTTTTCACCAGCCACAATTTAGGAGAGGTAGCCAAACCGTAAATGCTGACAGACCCACCAATTGGCCATTCCTGAAACTTTTGGATAAAAGGTACAAAGGTGAGGTGGTTAGACATTATAGTGTTTGACTTACTGGCTATAAGCCTCTGGACACGCCAATCTCTATGAATCGCATGTGGTAGTCTATAAAATGTCCTGTCTCTTTTGAGAGTTATAAGACTAAAATAAACAATGAATGTAAGTAAGGTATTATTAAGATAATTATTTTAGCCACTGATCTGCCCAGGATTAATCAAGCCCACAGCAGAATGTAGCTAATTTCATTTAATCTTTCTCCCTGAAAAATGTTCACAAAATAATGAGCCGAGTAGGATTTTAAAATTCCACTTACAAAACGTAATAAACTTTCTGTCTGTAATTCCAGAAAGTTACAAACCCGAGAGCTATTAGTGTTACTGCTAAATTTACCTCCATCCCCCAAATTAAACATGAAACCCAGTGGAACTCAAAGCTTTGTGTAAACTGTAGCTCTTTGAACTGAACACATACTTTCACACCTCAAAACAGTATGCTGATAAGAGTTATGAAATTCAGTAATTTATCAGGTAAAATAATTCCAAAAATGTATGCTCCAACAGATTGCGATTACATTGCTTTGGCAATAATGGTTGTGTATTTCAAGGCTCTGCAGTTACATTAATAACTTTAAATGACTACCGAGCTGTTTGAGACCATCTGGATTTCATTTCTAATAAACCACCTTTTCCTTAGTTCCGTGACATGAGAGAAAAAGCTTAATAAGTACACCAGGAAAATAGTTTTAGGTAATCACCTGCTGCTGGCAGGATGCCATTTAAAATGAATACTATTATAACATCTGGTCCTAAGTAATTACAATAATTAATAATAATGATACCTTGCACTTATATTCTCTACATCACAGAAGCGATTTCTAATCATCTGTGAGCTCTGTGACCCTGGGAAAGTGCTGAGAGTTTTTGCCAAGTCGGAATCCATCAAGCCCATTCTACTTTCTGAAGACGTTTTCTTTACTGCTCTGAATACAGACTGAACAAATGTCGAACATTTTCCAAGTGTATGTGAATGCTGTCATAATTAATAAAACCAAAATTCATTTAAGTACTTCTAAATTCAAAGTAGTTTATCATTTAGCATTTTCTCAATGGATACTGAATATACAACTATCACATGAGAACAAGAATTAGCTTTTAAAAACAAAACTTACTAAAAATAAGATCCCTGCCATCAAAAAGGGTCCAGAATCACTGAGCCATGCTCACTCCTTTTCAAAACGAGTTCATAATCATGAACTCATCTGATTTGTGATGAAGCTTTTTTGAGCCCCAGAAGATCACGCATACAAGGTATTTTCCAGAATGAGACACTCTGCATTGTGTGATCAACGCTGAATAAAAGACATGGAACGTGTCCAGATGGAAGGTAATCTCCCCCTTATAAAACAATGCCTTGGACTATAAAGCGTTCCAAAACTGTTACTTTCTATAGATGTTCAGAGCCCATTTCAACCCCACAGCAGTAAGAGTTCAGGCTGTCCTGTACCAGGAATGCTGTGGGAGACACGGGCTACAAAGCGGAAGGGGGAAGGCTGGTAGGACAGATGGCCCGCGGAAAGCATCTCGGCCCCCCACGGCCACGTCCTCTGACCCAGTCCTCACCCTGCCCCAATCAGCTTCTCTGAGCTCATGCCGGGGGCTCTACTGCCCGCTGCCCCTCAGCCCTGTCACCTACTGACCTCCCGGCACTCCGCTGTCACTACAGACAGCGCTTGCCCCGCTTGTCTTCTGCCACTGCTTCGGTCTCCGTGCAATATCCTGGTGGCTCATCTATCACTCCCCAGTCCTCTTCACCACCCATCTTTTCCACTATAAAACCCCACAATTTTATAGAGGTTTTCCACAATAAAAACCCCACCCAGTAACTACATCACCTCCCCCAGGCAGATTTCAAACACCCAACCTTCTTCCCTTCCAGAAAACTCCTTGCTCTCCTACTTCCCACTCACCAGTCATTTTACCTCACCAAAGCTCCCAATTCAGTCACCTCACCATTTTCCCATCATCCGTTACCCTCCTCTTGTCCTCAGTTCCTTCTTCACCAACTTAGAATCTATCCAACTCCCTTATGGGCCTTTTTTTCTTGCCTCTGTCCACCTACCCTGTACTCAGGCGGCTGCAGTTTGCCGGAGAAAAATCACACAGGCGGGCCGATTTCACTTTTTAGATTCAAAACCACAAACCTCAAAGGGCATGCAACACTGCCCAGCATGACTACACTTCCCCAATGATTCTGCTCTCTCAACCTCTAAGACAATTCCACACTTCTCTCGTTAAAGCTCCAGCACCCCTCTCTCTCAACCAGCGCGACGCTTTCTGGCGACGCCCAGAACAACGGCTCTAACTCGGACCCTCCAGAGTTCCCGACGGTCCAGACAACGGTCCATTTGATACGCCTCAGGTACCTGAAGCAAGATGCTTCACTTCCTCCCTCAAAACGGATTCCTCCCCCAGGACCCCCCACCTCATAAATGATACTACCATTCCGCCAAGTTGCCCAAGGGAACCAGGACTTATCCTTCATTTTTCCTTTTCTCTCTCTCAGCTTCCACAACCAACCCATCACTAATTACCTCCAAAATACATCCCAAAGTATTCCTCCTCTCTCCATCCCCACTGCCACCACCAAGATTAGCCACCCATCCCCCACCAAGCCTACCCCTAAAGCCTTCTGCAGGGTTTCACCATTTCTATGTCTACCCTGCCCCCAACTCATTCTACACACATCGGCCAGAAATATATCTTAAGACATAAACCAGCTCCCACCCTCTGCTTAAAACACACTGATAGCTTCCCAAGACTCAGATAAAAATACAAAACAATTTGCCATGCCCTTCAAAGCCTGAATACCCCAGTCCTCTGTAGTAAAATGGGAAGGTTAAGGGGAGGAGAGCAGTGAACTGGACAGCTGTGGTTTGCAAAAGGAGGCTAAGGATAAAGGAGGTGACTGCCTGAGCAATGCCTTTTGAGAGAGTGGGTGTTTCTTTTTTAACTGTTTTATTGATTGTCAATAGGTCACGCATGCATAAGGCAGAAGATTCAAAAGACATCGAAGGGGTACCAGAGAGTGAGGTCTCCCTCTCTGATCTCATCACCCCGTGCCCTTATAGGTTTCTTTGCACCCCTGCAGAATACATGCCTGTGCATCCACACCAGGCATAGCTCCTCACTCACACATACACAAAGGAGCATACGACACACTATTCTGCACCGTTTTCTTTTCTTCACTTATCAGAGGTGGGAGATCTGCCCCTATCTGCACCTACAGGGTCACCACATTCCAATCTCCCACCGGACATCTGGGTGGTTCCCCATCCTTTGCCACCACGAAGCTAGCCACACTTCGACACAGCAAGGAGCTAGCCCATTTCCTTCCTCCCCACCCTCGCCAGGGCCACACCTCCACACTCGCTACAGCTACAACGTCCCCACACCGAATTCTTTTCTTGTCCCTGAGCCCTTCCTTGCTTGAGGTCTTTGCATTTGCTGTTCCGCTGCCTGAAATGCTTTTCTGCTGGTTCTTTGCGAATGGTTTGCTCTTTCCTTTTCTTGGCTCATCCTCACATCATCTCCCTCAGTGGTGTGCCCTGATCGCCCCGTCTACAATGGCCGGGGCCGTTACTCAGTTACCTGTCTCCTCTCTGTCTCTGCTTCTTCCTTTCATAGCATTGTTCCCAATCAAATTATCTGGGTTAACGGTTTACATGTGTGTTGTTCGGCTGTAAGCTCCACAAAAGAACGGCCTCATCTGTCTTCAGTCCATGGCTACATCTCTGGCACCTAGTAGAGCATTTAGAATGGTCCATAAAGATTTTGTGCACGAATGAATTCTTTGCCCATAACCAACACCGAATACTCTCAAAGCACCAGGCACTGTGCTAGGTACTTGCCTTGCATTACTGTATTTAGTTCTCACATCTTATAAATAAGAAAACAGATTTTATAAAGTAGTATCTCTTAACAGAGGAAGCGAGCACTCAAACCCAGACCTGACCCTAGTCTCTATGCTATACTATATAAGAAAAAAGGCTAAAATATCTGAAGTTGGGTAAAACACAGCAATTAGAAATAATCTCACCTTAAGCTCAGAAGTATAAATCCTGAATGGGGGAAAAAAAAAAACCCACCTATTAGTAATAGTGGTTACACTATTACTATACTCAAATGAGAAGGACATTAGATGGGCAATTACTTCACTCTTCAGACTTCAGTTTTTACATTTGCAAAGTAAAAAGATGGTGTGTACTAAAACAGAAAAAGGTAGCTGGAAGAGTAATGAACACATAGCTGAGTTCGATTATTTTGACAGTATTGTGTGTGTTGTAATTTAGCACCTCAATGTTTGACACAAGTAACTTTTTCATCCCACATCATCCCATTTGAAGCCATTCATCTGTACCACACGAATCCTTTCACTCAAAACGCAAGCCTTCTGTAATTTTTGTCTCTTCTTAAATTGTTTCATTACCACAGATGTAAAGTACCTAGCACTTCCCTGTAAAATTCTCTTGTCTTATTCCAGGCTTCCTAAAACTACATTCTTCCCACCCATTTTAAATATACTCCAAAGAC
>NW_024412391.1:7607157-7614910 GCF_014898765.1 Herpailurus yagouaroundi | reverse complement strand
CGGTCGCGCCCCACGCGCCGCGGCTCGCGCACCCGAGACCGCGGCGTCGTCGCCGCGCTGCGGCCCACTGACCCGCTCGCTCCGCTCCGCTGCCCGCAGCCAGTCGTCCCCGCCGCCACCTCACCCGCGCCCCGGCAGCCAGGGTTTCCGGACGCTCACGTGACCCGCCCCTCCCGGGGGGCATGCTGGGAGTCGTAGTCCGACCGCGCCGTTTCACCTGCGAGTCGCCTAGGGGTGACAGCGGAAGGGAGAGGGAATGCGGGGGCCTCGGTGAACCTGGCTGTTGGGCTGGCGGACGGATGACGGCCAGGAGTGTCAGCTGGAAAAAGACAGTGAGAGATAATATATAATGATCTGGGCAGAATTGCTATATAGGGCATCTTTTTTTTCCAGAAAAGCTTTATTCTGTTCTTTGTTTTTATAGAAAGTGACATGCTGCTAAGTTTGCTACTGACCAGGCATCAGGGTGTAAGCTTTAGACTTTTATTTAAATTAATTAAACGCAGTGACCCATGCAGGCAGGGCCATTAATCTGCCTCTGCCATTCACCTTCTGCACTCCACCCCACCCACCCAAACAAGTAAATGAGTGTTAAGATCCTGACAGCCTCAAACTAAAATTAAAGGCCTTAAAAGGAGGCAGGACTTGGAAGTGGAACCTTCTAGTCTCCTGGGCTCTTTCACCTGTTGGGGGAATATAATTTTTTTTTTTAATCTCCCAACCAAGAAAATTTCTCTACAAAGATAGAGAAAGAAAAGTTTTACTATTGGATAAACATTAAACCAGAATGTGATGCTCATCATGATCTAACAGATTGCAAAGACAGAAAGGAATCTCCCGCATATACAGCCAAGCAGATACAACCCCTTACATGCATGTTCTCAAATAAGCAATCACTAGCCCTCAACTGAGAAGACCGGGACAGGAGCTTTTGTCACGTATAGTTGGTCCAAACTTTATCATGGCAACTGGGGAGACTGCCTGAATTGGCTTATCCAAAGGAGAAACAGACTTCTCATACCTCTAGGACAAGAGATAGTGTTGCAAATTGGAGCAAGACGCCCACAGAAGTTAGGCTTTTAGCCTCCCAGAAACTAGGAAACTGGAGGACTATCGCCCTGGATGTTTGTATTTCAAGATGGCTCCCGGGTCCTGGAAAGTTTCCTGATATGAGGCTAGCAAGAGGTTATTTAGCCATTATGAATGGCTATACATCTATTTGAAAAGGACAAAGGGCAGGGTGGAGGTGGGAGTTCTTATTTCCAAGGGAGACTTAAACCTCTTATTTTTAATTTGTATTTTCCTTTACAACAAGGCAGTTGTAGTTCTGTTCCCAGTCATCTGAGAGTGTGGCTGGGAAAATGTGATATCAGGGTGAGCAAAAACAAATTGCCCCAACATTTCACTTTTATTTTTAAAAATATTTTGTGGAGGAGCTCCTGGCTGGCTCAGTTGGTGGAGTGTTCAACTCTTGATCCCGGGGTTGTGAGTTCGAGCCCTACGTTGGGTGTAGAGATTACTTAAAAATAAAATCTTGGAGCGCCTGGGTGACTCAGTTGGTTAAGTGACTGACTTTGGCTCAGGTCATGATCTCACAGTTTGTGGGTTTGAGCCCTGCATCACATTCTGTGCTGACAGCTCAGAGCTTGGAGCCTGTTTCACATTCTGTGCCTCCCTCTCTCTCTCTGTCCCTCCCCCCACTCACCTCTGTCTGTCAGTCTCTCCCTCTCAAAAATAAATAAACATTGAAAAAAGTTTAAATAAAATAAAATCTTAAGGCGCACCTGGCTGGCTCAGTTGGAAGAGCATGTGACTCTTGATCTTGGGGGCATGAGTTTGAGCCCCGTGTTGGGTGTAGAGATAAATAAAAAATTGTTAATCTTTAAAAAAAGAAACACACACACACACACACAGTGGAACATTATTCAGCCTTTAAAAGGAATGAAATTCTGACACACGCTACAACATAGATTGTGTCCGTGGGATAGAGACACATTGAAATAAGCCAGTCACAAAAGGACAAACAGTGTATGATTCTGTTTACATGAAGTGCCTAGAGTAATCAACACGATAGGGAGAGAAAGTAGAATAGTGGTTACCAGAGACCAAGGGGGAAGAGAAATGGGAGTTAGTGCTTAAGGGGCAGTTTCAGCTGGGGATGATGCAAAAGTTCTGGAGATGGATAGTAGTGAGGGTTGCACAATTTGAATATATTCAATGCCCTTAAAAATGGCTAAAATGAGGGGCGCCTGGGTAGCTCAGTCGGTTAAGCGTCCGACTTCAGCTCAGGTCATGATCTCGCGGTCCGCGAGTTCGAGCCCCACGTTGGGCTCTGGGCTGATGGCTCAGAGCCTGGAGCCTGTTTCAGATTCTGTGTCTCCCTCTCTCTGACCCTCCCCCGTTCATGCTGTGTCTCTCTCTGTCTCAAAAATAAATAAACGTCAAAAAAAATGGCTAAAATGATAAAGTGTATGTATTGTGAAACATATGTGTGCGTGTGCATAAATGTATGTATGTGTGTGTGCAGAGGGGGTGAATAAGATATCACCTGTGTCACCACCACCCAGGTCAAGAAGCCCACACCACGCTCTTTGCACTTATAGTCATGTTGGTGGAGAGGGGTCAGAATAGGGAGAGGCAGACTCTCTCTCTCCTTAACTTCCACAACCACCTAGACATTTCACTCTTTGATTTCTACTTCTAGATGTTCTCCAAGTACCGGGTCTGAGTCAGCTGACTTTTTTTTTTCCTTTCCCCATAACCATAACTAGAAGAAGAAACCATTTTGACATCTAACCTCATTGACACGAACATCAAACAGGCTTTATTTCCTGCCTTCTTTCGGCCTGTACATGGTGGTGAATCTTGACGGATATTTCATTTTCAATTCACAGACATATGACAGTGGCTCTCAAAGTGACAATGTGCAGCAGCAGCTGGCAGTATCCTTTGTTTTCTTGCTCTACCTGCCAGCATTGGGTGTATCTTTCTCAAAAAGAGAGGTTCCCGAAAAGTGATGTGTAAATGGAATACGGGGTAAGATAAATTATAATTTAAAGGTTTCCTGAAGGAATCATAGAAAGAAATGTTCTTGGATAGTGAATAAATTGTCCTCTATTTCAATGCTTCTCAATCTTTTTAGGCCTCAACCCACAGTAGAAATACATTTTATGGGGGTGCCTGGGTGGCTTAGTCGGTTAAGCGTCTGACTTCAGCTCAGGTCATGATCTCACAGTTTGTGGGTTTAAGCGCCGTGTCAGAGTCCATGCTGACAGCTCAGAGCCTGGAGCCGGTTTCAGATTCTGTGTCATTCTCTCTCTTTCTCTCTCTGCCCCCCTCTCTCTCTCTCCCTCTCAAAAATAAATAAAAGCATTTAAAAAATTTTTTTAAAAAAGAAAATATGTTTAAAAAAAAAGAAACACATTTTACGTCAGCCCAGCACACACATGCATGTATTCAACTGGTCCATACGTTGCACAAAACAGTACTTAGCCTGACCGCATGACTGCACGAGATATATTCTGAAATTGTGTCCTAGGTTCCTCTGTGAAAGTGCTGGGTGCAATCCACAAAAATTGATTTCGTGACTCATTAATAGATCTCAGCCCCCAGTTTGAAAACACTACACCAGTTTAAATATTTTATCAATCTGGATGTTTCCGTTTTGCACAGTGTAGCTTAACTGCCCACGCCTTGCATTCTGCATCGTGGAGAAAATCTAGCGCCTAAGATCTGAGGGACAGTGACATTTCCAGACACTGTGAGGGGAAAAAAGTGAGGAAAACTCACCTCAGCTTTCTGCTTCTACTGCCAGCAGGAGACTGATAAACTCTAGGTTTTCTCAGACCTAGAAATTAACCCTTGTTCTGTGGTGGATTTTTTGAGGGAGAGGAAACAAGTGTTTGTTTGTTTCAGCTTTCTTCCCATGCAAATTCAAAGTCGTTTTGGTTTTTTAATCTTTTTGGACCACCTTCTTTCTCTCAATTGCCCCTCAGAAAGTTATTCAAGTCCACAAAACAATCAAATGACTCAAGATCCAGGTCCCTATTCTCCTTGACATTGCCGTTCTCTCTCCCGGCCGCCCCCCGCCCCCGGCACAACAAGGGACCCAAGGGAAGGTGGGGGGCGAGGGCTGCAAAAGAGGAGGGGAGTGGAAAGAAGGAACGGGGGCGGCTGGACAGGTCGTGGCTGAGTGAACCGGCTCGTCCTTCCCGCTTGGCTTTGCTAGGTGACTGGGTGACGGAGGTTGGCCGGGAAGGCTGACTTTGCGCGGGGTGTGCTGGCCGGCGCCTCGCCTTTGCCTTTGCGCTTTGTACCCAACGGCGCGCGCGAGCGGCCGCGCTCAGGTGCGGTGGGAGGGTCTGCGCTCTCCTTTCACTTTCTCCGGTCGCCAAAGCGGACACCTGGGGACGGAACCACAGCTCCCACCAGGCCAGCGAGGCAGGAGGACGGAAAAGGAAAGCTCGGAGAAGAAGTGAACATTACCTGCTAGCAGAGGTGAGAGAGCGAGCCAGGTAAGCAACAGGTGGACCGGGAAGGTGAGGGTTACAGGATGCGGGATGAAGGGCACCGGCGGGGGCGGGCGGGGGGCACCGCTCTTTCCTCCTTGCGGCGCCGCAGGCTTGGGTGAAGAGGGCTTCTGTGGAAACCCTGAGGACTTACTTGGGCAAGGGGGCCGTGGAAGCAAGATTCCAGCTCAAGTGCCAGGGATATGACACCGGAAGTAGAAGGGCCTCATTTGAAAAGCCAGAAGGAACAAAGAAAGGGGTTTCATCGTGGCTTTTGTCTGCTGGATCATTTAGCCATAGGTGACTTCAGAGGTGTCCAAGAGAGGTATGGGATCCTTCTTCATCCATTTAAAGCTCAGGGTTTTCCCAGGCAGGTGATGAATCTGTGTGCTTTTCAGTTTCTGTGATGATACAGACTTGTCCTTTTCGGGCTTTCGAGAAAACCCGAAACTAAAACGGGAAGAAATGGAGAAGGGTGCTATAAGGCAGGAACAGTCTGCAGCCAGTCAAATCTAATCGCCAAATGCTATCAGGTTTCGTGTATTTTTACGACACGCTGGAGGAGGAGGAGACCCAACACAGCACCATGTGAAGCACAGTTGAAAGGCCCAGGGATATTTGCCTTGAGGGGATGTGCTTGCTGCTTCAAATATCTGACGGGCTGTCATGTGGAATAGGAATCTGCCAAGTCCGGGCACAGCACGAGGGTCAACAGATGGAAACTCCAGAGAGATAGAATTCAACCCCATGTAAGTTAGAGCTGGGCATGCCAAATGGGCTTTTTCAGGAAGCAGTGAGTTCCTGGGGATCAGAGATATTGAAGCAGAGGTGAATACTGAAGCAGAAATGCTGAAGTGGGAATCAAGTTTCAGGTGAGGGATTGTGTTGATCAGCACTTCCCAAACCAGATGGTCATCAGAATCACCTGGGGAGTGTTTGCCTGTGCGTGTGTGTGTGCGCGTGTGCACACATGTGTGCAGGTGTTTAACTATATTTAGCAGATCTGGGATGGTCTCCAGGAATATATATTTTTAATTATCCCCTCCAGATAGTAATGCCATAATCAATTAGGGAGCCACTGTCATTAGAAACTTTATTTTTTCCAGTCTATCGTAAAATATGCTCTAAACACTTGAAAACCATAGTTTTCATTTGGGTTTTTTTTTTTTTTTTTTTTTTAGTTTATTTATTAAATAACCTCTTACTCCAACATAGGGCTTGAACTCACGACCCTGAGATCAAGAGTTGTGGGCTCTACCAACTGCGCCAGCCAGGTGCCCTGCATAGTTCTCATTTTGAAATAGTCTCAAAGTCTTAATTTCCTGGTCAAGGAAACCAGAAGAAAAGGCCATGTCACTCTTCCCCAAACTGACTTCCTGTCAGATCTTGTCTGTCCTTGTTGCTGGTTGCCTGGACGTTGAGTCTTCCATAGCTGGGAGTTTTGCTCCCCATGCAAAGTGGAGATAGGATGACATGTAGGCACGTCCTCCAGCTGATGAGTGGCAGGTAGAGCACTCCCGTAGGCATCTCCTCTGCCATCCTCCTGCTCTGGGCACTTGATGGAGTGTGAGGCACTTCGCCTCAGTGACTAAGATTTCAGTCGGTCCTGTCAGCTGAGAGTGTTGCTTATGTGCTGGGCCCAACAGACAATGGCAGTTAAATCTCTACATTCTAAAGTAATGTCAACCCACCGAGGGCAGGTGTGGGCTTGTGGGGATAGCTCCCTTGTACCTGACCAGTAATTAATGTCCTTCTCCCACAAGAACGCTAGTGCCACGAAAGCAAGAACCTCCCTTTCTCTTGTCCCGTCCTGCATCCCGAGTCCCCGGCTCCTGACCGAACAGTGCCTAGCTCACTAAAGAGAGACTGAGTTCCTGCTTTTCTTCCTAGGTCCGTTCTAGGTGGCAACAGCCATGCAATTCTCCAGCTCATCCAGGGCAGCAGATGAGAATTTTGACTATTTGTTCAAGATTATCCTCATTGGGGATTCCAATGTGGGGAAGACGTGTGTGGTGCAGCATTTCAAATCTGGGGTCTACACGGAGACGCAGCAGAACACGATTGGGGTGGATTTCACTGTGCGCTCCCTTGAGATCGATGGCAAGAAAGTGAAGGTCAGAAGGGCACCTCTTTTAGCTAGAGTTCCTAACACCGAAACACATGCCTGAGGAATCAAAGACTTAAATATAAAACATGAAATCATAAGAGTACCAGAAAAAAACCACATCGGAATATTTATTATTGTGGAATGGGGAAATCAACCTTTTTTTTTTCCTTAGAGAGGGAGAGCACGTATGAGCAGGGGAGAGGGGCAGAGGGAAAGAGAGATAATCATAAGCAGGCTCCACACTGAACATAGAGCCCAATGCAGGGCTCGATCCCATGACCCTGGGATCATGACGTGAGCCGAAACCAAGACTCTGACCCTCAAACGACTGAGCCACCCAAACGCCCTGGAAATCAACCCTTTAAGACAAGAACCCAGAACTCATGAAGGAAAAGACTGCTTAATCAGAAATATCCAAAGGACAAATTTATACATCTCTATGTAATGATATGAAGGTCAAATTGCTGAGTGTGGAATCAGTTTAAGATTCTCTCTCTCTCTCCTTTTGCCCCTCCCCACACTCTCTCTCTAAAATCAAACATTTTTTTAAATAGTAAAAATAAAGGCCAAATTTCTACATCCACAAAAATACCATAAACAAGAGATGCATAACAAACTGGAAAGAAATATTTGCAAATATGGGACTGACAAAGGGCTAATTTCCTTCATGTGAAAACAGAGTCCCAATAAATATCTAAGAAAAAGACCGACAACTAAATATAAAAAGTAGGCAATCCACAGACTGGACACAAATGCCATTTCATAAATTCAGTAAGAACTAGCTTGGAAATTCCTTACTCATAATTTAAAAAGTGAAAATTAGAATAACAGTGAGAGATTACCTTTTGCCCATTTGGTTAGAAAAGATCAGAGAGTGTTGGTGACAATGTAAAGCATGATCTTGCTTGGGATCTTGATTAAACAAAAACAGTAAAAAGACATTTTGGAGACAATCGGGAAAATTGTAATGTGGTCAGGTATCAGATAATACCAAAGGGTTATTGAAGAGTTGACCAGCAGCGATTGTGGTGTTGTGCTCGCATAAGAAAATATCCACTTTTTTAAATGTTTAATTATTTGTGTGTATGTGCGTGTGTGTGTGTGTGAGTGTGTGACAGAGAGAGAGAGAGAGAGAGAG
>NW_024412391.1:7576591-7607057 GCF_014898765.1 Herpailurus yagouaroundi | reverse complement strand
TGTGTGTGTGTGTGTGTGTGTGTGTGTGTGTGTGAGTGTGTGACAGAGAGAAAGAGAGAGAGAAAGAAAGGGAGAGAAAATGAGGGGGGAGGGAGGGGTAGAGGGAGAGGGAGACAGAGAATCCCAAGCAGGTTCCATGCTGTTGGCACAGAGCCCTACGCAGGGCCCGAACTCATGAAACGTGACATCATGACCTGAGCTGAAATCAAGAGTCAGACGCTTAACCGACTGAACCACCCAGGCACCCTGAAAATGTCCACTTTTGACACAAATGAAATGACATGAAGTCTGGGATTCACATTAAAAGAATACCACAAAGAAATCAATGGAAGGAGCTAGATGGAGCAAGAATGGTGAGATCTTGATAATTATTGAGTGTGGATGATGGCTATATGAAGGTTCCTTGTTTTATTCTCTCTAGTTTGGGGTATGTTTGCAAACTTTCTTTTAAAAAAACCATTTTATAAGGGTGCCTGGCTGGCTCAGTCAGTAAAGCATGTGACGCTTGATCTCAGGGTCATGAGTTCAAGCCCCACATTGGGTGTAGAGCTTACTTAATGAAAAAAAAAATTAATTAAATAATATATTTTCTAAATAGTGTGAGTGAACAAACAGGTACACTCAGACACTGAGAGGGTATACCCAATGGGTGCCCCTGCTTGGGAGGATAATCGCAAAGGTATTATTATAAGGATACTCTTAAATGTAAACAGCTGAGTGGTCCTTTAAAATCAGAACAGTTTGGTGTGCCTGGATGGCTCAGTCAGTTAAGCGTCCAGCTCTTGATTTCGGCTCAGGTTCATGAGTTCAAGAGCACAGAGCCTCCTTGGGATTCTCTCTCTTCTTCTCTCTCTGCCTCTCCCCTGCTCACTCTCTCTTAAAATAAATAAACTTTTTTAAAAAATAAATAAAATCTGGGGCGCCTGAGTGGCTCAGTCAGTTAAGCGTCTGACTTCAGCTCAGGTCATGATCTCACAGTTTGTGAGTTCGAGCCCCACGTCGGGCTCTGTGCTGACAGCTCGGAGCCTGGAGCCTGTTTCAGATTCTAGGTCTCCTCCTCTCTCTGCCCCTCCCCTGCTCATGCTCTGGGTCTCTCTGTCTCTCAATAATAAATAAACGTTAAAAATTTAAAAATAAATAAATAAATAAATAAAATCAGACCAGTTCAGCCAGTGCCATCACCTTGAGTGATATCACTGAGCAGTTTCAAAAGATAAACTCCAAAATCTAGAGGAAGGGAGAACAGAGGTAAAAAGGTCAAGAACACGAAACCCAAAATATTGGATCCACCTCTCTGACTGAGCGTCCCGTAGATGGTGACTCCCAAACCCGAAAGCGCATCCAAAATGCTCTGGGAGTGAACGGAAACACTGATTCCTAGGCCCCAGACACCAGACCTACCGAATTTGAATATCTCGAAGTGAGACCCAGAAAACTCCCTTGTTCAGACAACTCAGGTGAACAAGTTCCCATAAAGCATGAGAGCTCCTGATGTGGACCCCCTTCTCTGCCTTCCTCCAGATGCAAGTGTGGGACACAGCAGGCCAGGAGCGCTTCCGGACCATCACGCAAAGCTACTACCGCAGCGCCCACGCGGCCATCATCGCCTACGACCTCACCCGACGCTCCACCTTTGAGTCTGTTCCTCACTGGATCCACGAGATAGAAAAATATGGCGCGGCGAACTTGGTCATTATGCTGATTGGTATGCTGTTTTCAAAGCATTTAGCTTTTCGTTCCTGGCCCCCTCTCCTGATGCTCAGCTTTTTGGGTGTTTCTGATGGGAATGGCACATGAAATCATAAGAATGCCGGTGGTGGAAGGACCTCGGAGTGTTTGGCCCGGAAATTCCCATCAGATTCACCCGAGAATGGGGTGAATGAGGTTGGCGGGATGGGATGTGAATTTGCTAATAATACAGATTCCAAGGCCCCCACCCTAGAGTGTCTCATTCTGGAGACCTGGGATGGGGCCCCGGCTTCTAGAGAAGCCATACCCTTCATACCGATTTGATGTGAACGTGTGTAGACCACACAGAAAATACTCTATAGTCTGAGGTTCATAATAGCAGATGGCTCCAGATCCCCAAGGAAGCCACTCAGATGCACGTGACTGACTGCACCCAGGAATAACTCCTTACAGCTGCTAAGATCCTAACAAATCCTAGGAACAAACCTCCATCAGAATTAACAGGGATACAAGGGGCAGACCAGACTCCCAGCTTAGGAATGGCCACTCCTACAACATCCCTTGGTGAGAGCCACCAAGGGGCTCTCGTATCTTTCTTCTAGAAGCAGAGCTGTGCCCTGACCTTAAACCTCACTAGCAGGTGCTTGGGTGGCTCAGTTGGTTAAGTGAACGACTTCGGCTCGGGTCATGATCTTACGGTTCATGGGTTCAAGCCCTGCTGTGCCAAAAGCTCAGAACCTGAAGCCTGCTTCAGATTCTTTCCCTCTCTCTCTGCCCCTCCCCCAATCATGTTCTATCTCTGTCTCTCTCTCTCTCTCTCTCTCAAAAATGAATAAATGTTAAAAAAAAAAGAGGTGAGCTGAGATCAAGAGTCAGACCCTTAACTGACTAGGCCACCCAGGTGCCCCTAGACATTCCTAATTTCAATATATTTCAATCCATCAATCTTTTCCTTAATGATTGTTTCCTTGTATCCTATTTAGGAAATCCCCTAATCAAAGTCATCAAGATATTCTGTCTTTTGAAATAAGTTGTCTGTCTGCCTTCCTTTCTTCCTTCTTCTCTCTCTTTCAACTTATTGTGGCTTTTACATTTAGATCTAATGTAACATCATTAGATCTAACCAACATCAGAACTGATGTTGGTCTATTTGTTGGTATGGACCACAAATTTGTAATTTTTCATGTACAGATCCAATTGCCTCAGTGCAATTTACTAAAAAAGGCAGCCTTTCCCACTGCTCTGTGATACCATCTTTCTGTAAAGGGTGCATATATCAGTGCACCCTTGTTTTTGAGCTTTTTATTCCACTCTATTGATCTATTTCATGCATGCTCTTGTGGGGCAAAGTACCTTAGACATTACAGTGGCTTGTGGCCCTCCAAAGGGCTAGATATACCATGTATCTGTGGTACTAAATTTTCATGGGATCTATATACAAATGTTCATAACAGCTCTATTCATAATTAACCAAAAACTAGAATCTACTCCATTTCTTCAAATGGGTGGATGGTTAAACTCTGGTCCATTTATACCATGAACTGTCACTCTGCAGTAAAAGGGATAAATTACCAATACATCCTTGGATGGAACTCAAGGGAATTATGCTGAGTGGAAAAAAAGGCAATCTCTAAAGGTAATATCTCTAAAGCCACCCTGGGGCACCTGGGTGGCTCAGTCGGTTGGGCGTCCGACTTCAGCTCAGGTCATGATCTCACAGCTCGTGAGTTTGAGCCCTGCATCAGGCGCTATGCCAACAACTCAGAGCCTGGAGCCTGTTTCAGATTCTGTGTCTCCCTCTCTCTCTGCCCCTCCCCTGCTCATGCTCTGTCTCTCTCTGTCTCAAAAATAAATAAAAACATCAAAAAAAATCTTTTGTTTTAAAAATAAAGGTGATATCCTGTATGATGTCGTCTATATAATAGTCCTGAAATAACAAAATTGTAGAGATGGAAAACAGATCAGTGGTTACCAGGGGTTGGGGGTTAGCTGTGATGGGAGGTTTTAAAGTGGTGGCATGAAGGAGCACTTTGTGTGATGGAACCACTCTGTTATCTTGGCTGCGATGGTGGATATATGTGGTGAAATTGCCTGTAATTATACATGCACATGCACAAAGGAGGGTACCATGTAACTGGTGAAATCTGAGTAAGCTCTGTGGGTTGCACCAATGTTAACTTCCTGATTTTGAGGTTGTGCTACAGTTACGCAAGAGGTTACCCATGGGGAAACTGGGTGAAAGGTACGCTGGACCTCCCTGAAGGACCTCCTTCAACAGGCTGCAAGTCTAAGTGCACCTGGGTGGCTCAGTCGGTTAACGTCAGACTCTGGAGCTCTACACTTACATCGCGATCTCACCGTTTGTGAGATTGAGCCCCAACTTGGGCCCCGGGCTGACAGCATGGAGCCTGCTTGGGATTCTCTGTCTCCCTCTCTCTCTGCCCCTCCCCTGCATTCTCCTCTCTCAAAATAAGTAAACATTAAAAAAGAAAGAAAGAAACAAACAAACCAGGGGCACCTGCGTGACTCAGTCACTTAAGCCTCAGACTTTGGCTCAGGTCATGATCTAGCAGTTCATGAGTTCAGGCCCCGCATCACTCTCTGTGCTGACAGCTCAGAGCCTGGAGCCTGCTTCAGATACTGTGTCTCCCTCTCTCTCTGACCCTCCCTTGCTCACATCCTGGCTCTCTCTCAAAAATAAATAAACATTAAAAAAACTAAAAACAAACAAACCAATCTGTGAGCCTATAATTGTTTCAAAATTAAAAGTTTTAGGGGCTCCCGGGTAGCTTAAGTGCCTGACTTTGGCCCAGGTCATGATCTCATGGTTCGTGAGTTCCAGTCCTGCATCCAGCTCTGTGCTGACAGCTCAGAGCCTGGTGCCTGCTTCAGATTCTGTGTCTCCCTCTCTCTCTGCCCCTCCCCACTTGTGCTCTGAGTCTCTCTCTCTCTCTCTCTCTCTCTCAAAAATGAATAAACATTAAAAAAAAATTAAAGGTGTAAAGGCTTTCATGGTGGGGAGGGGTAATTACGAGAAGAAAGGGTCTAAAAAGGCTCCTTTATGGGAAAAAAAACAGGTTGAAAAACATTAATCTAGCCTGTCTTAATTACGGTAGCTTTGTAAGAAATCCTGATGTCTGGTAGAACAAATCCTTTAGGAAGACAATTTTACCTTGTGATTTCTGCCTCAGAGAAATCAAAGTCCACTGACTGGATGAATATAGGGGTTGAAGTAGAGAAGCCAAAGAGATGGGTCACTCTTCCTTCTGTGAGCAGTCCCGGGCCATGCTTGCAAAACCCCTCGCTGAACTCTCTGGGGTAATAGGGAATGTTCTACATCCAGAGGGGAAGGGTGGTTACAGAGCATATACGTTTGTCAAAACTCATGAACTGCACAGTTAAAGTCTGCATCTTGTTGTATGTAAGTTATAGCCAAATCCCGCATTATTCATTCCACGCCTTCAATCCAGCAAATCCTAATTCACAATCTCCTCAGCTAGACCAGGGCCATCCAACAGTACCCAACACTTTGTGGTCTGGAAAAGAGAGTGGAAAGAGAACCAAGATTTGGGGCACCTGGGTGACTCAGTGGGTTAAGATCGGCTCGGCTCACGATCTTATGGTTTGTGAGTTTGAGCCCTGCATTGGGATTGCTGCTGTCAGTGCAGAGTGAGCTTCAGATCCTCTGTTCCCCCCTCTGCCCCCCCAACTCTCTCTCTCTCTCTCTCTCACAAAAAAAAAAAAAAAAAAAAAAAAAAGGAGGGGCACCTGGGTGGTGCAGTCGATTAAGCGTCCGACTTCGGCTCAGGTCATGATCTCACGGTCCGTGAGTTCGAGCCCCGCGTCAGGCTCTGTGCTGACAGCTCAGAGCCTGGAGCCTGTTTCAGATTCTGTGTCTCCCTGTCTCTCTGACCCTCCCCTGTTCATGCTGTCTCTCCTTGTCTCAAAAATAAATAAATATTTTTAAAAAAAAAGGAAAAAAGATTTGGAGGAAGAAGAGAGAAAACTGAGGACTCCCTCTGGCACAGTCTTCACCTTGTTTAGACTTTGAAGGAAAGACAGCCCCTCCCGAGAGCACACAGCCTTCATCTGTCCCTGCCAATAAACACAACCCTCCAGCCCCTTTCTCACAGCTCCTGAAGATCTTGACAGTGAATGAAGACAGTGGCTCTTTCCATACACTGATGGTTTCATTTTCAGTAAATCTGCCCACAATTGCTGTCTATGAATGTATGCACGCGTGCATATTGCCGAACTAAATGTTTCTCTTAAGGTTCATTAAAACACACGTGCGCGCCCGCACACACACACACACACACAACGGATTCAGTCCCTCAATGGAATATTTGTTTATCTCTCTCACCCCCAGGGAACAAGTGTGACATGTGGGAAAAACGGCATGTCCTGTTTGAAGATGCCTGCACGCTGGCTGAGAAACACGGCCTCCTTGCTGTTCTGGAAACATCTGCTAAGGAGTCTAAGAACATAGACGAGGTCTTCGTGCTGATGGCCAGGGAGCTGATTGCCCGCAACAGCCTGCACTTGCTTGGTGAGGGCCCCCTGAACAACCTGGCCATGGGTTCCAGGCCGGTTCTTGTGGCCCAGGGGCCGAAGGAGAAGACCCACTGCATGTGCTGAGTATGCCCTCGAGGCCAGCTGCACACACCGGACGCCTGATGTCAGAAACCAAAGTTGGCCGGATATCCTGTTGTCGGCCCAGAGCATCTCAGACCAAAGCACAGACTTGCCTCTGGCCCTAACCCCGCCCCCTGGATGGGGAGCACCATTGCCTTGATTCACACCTGAGGCCAGAACTGCGGACTCCGAGGAAGAGGACACCAGTGTTTCTTTGGATCCCGCCTAGGGCTTAAGGCACAGGGGTAGGAGGACAAGATCTGCTTTTCCAGCCTTCCATTTTCTGTCTCCCCAACCTTTCAACGGCTTTCTACTGAATTCTGCTCCTCACTCAAAGAAGAGGGTAGTGAAGGCAAGAGGAAAGGAGGCATATCAAGAGGGGGAGAGGATGTTTAGAACATTCCAGGGCAGTTTATAGCAGCTCTGGCAAGGGAGGATGGAAAAAACCCTGCAGTGATAAACCAGAATGCTGCTGACATTCAAATCTCAGGTCTTTAGCTTGGGGGGCAAAGCCTTTGACAGAAAGACCATCAACACTGTTTTGCCGAATGGTCAAGTGCCATGTGACGGAGACAGAATGGGATCTCACTTTATCCTAGTTAGATTGCTTTGACCACCCTCCTAGAATGCGGGAGATGCCTACAGTTTCCTTTCTAAAATACCACATTACCTGCTGGATAAAAACTCACTTCTGAATTGCAATTAAATGGGTTCATAGATGAATTTCAAGACAAAAGTGACCTCACTGTGTGGCCCCTGTGCATGCCCCGGACCCTCCAACACCTGTGAGAAATAAACGTCCTTTTTTCGAAGTCCCCTGATGGTTGTTGCTGAGGCAATCATAATGATATTGTAATCATAAGAACCACAGGGCTGGTCCAGCTACCACGTGGCTCTGAACAAGGAAAGGTCTGTGGTGGCTCACCATGGCACTAATCACAGGCTGAGACCAACAAAGAACAGATAGCCACTATCCGGGTACTGGGTACTGGAGATGTGGCTAATCTGAATTTGAGATGATCTCTACGTATGAAATACACACCAGATTTTGAAGACTTAGTACTAAAAGAGTATAAAATATACATAACATAACAATTTTATATGATTATATTTTGAAATGATATTTTAGATATACTAGGTTAAATAAGTATATTATTAATGTTTCACTGTTTTTTTTTTTTTTTTTTACTTTTTAAATATGGCTACTAGAGGAGCGCCTCGGTGGCTCAGTCAGTTAAGTGTCTGACTTCAGCTCAGGTCATGATCTTGCAGTTCATGAGTTTGAGCCCCGCGTAGAGCTCTATGCTGTCAGCGCAGAGCCCGCTTCAGATCCTCTGCCCACCCCTCTCTCCACCCCTCCCCTGCTCACATTCTCTTTCTCTCTCTCTCAAAAATAAGCAAACATTAAGAAAAAAATAAATGTGGCTACTAGAAAAATTTAAATTACGTTAAGTGGCTCACACCATATATCGATTGGACAGTACAATAAAGCAATGCTTCTCAAAGTGTAGTTCACCAACCAGACATAGGAGAGGAGCCAGGGGATGCCTGTTACAGATTCCTGAGGCACATGACTGACTTGTGGAATCGGAATCTGTTCAGGAATCCACATTCACCCAAGCTTGCTGGCTGATTCCCATGCTGAAAGTTTCGAACTGCTACTTTACAGAGGTTGGTGGGGGGGGGAGGGTTAGGAGGAAGATCATAGAGAATTAATCACATTTTAATTCATTTCAATATATATTTGTTGCTGAAAAAAACCACCCACCTTTAGGAAACATGAAGGAAATCTAGTTAAATGCCAGAGAGAATAAATGCATCCATGCAGATTAACCTGTCTCATCTGTGTTTTATTGTTCTAAGTGAAGGGGTAGGCACAGCAGAATCTCAGGACTAGATCTGTACCAAGCCACTGCATGGTTTTGCGAGGAGGCAAGAAACAGTCGTTAAGAAAGGTGAAGAAAACTGAGTAGATCAGGGGAGGGAGTGAGCAAAGACGAAAGAGGCTGAGCATGAAGTCGCACACAAACTTCCCATTTCCCTGCCTGTCAACCTCCCTACTCTCACGACCTCATCAGCTTCTCGGGCTATGCGCTCTGGGGATTATATGGAATGAAAATATTCCTACCGACAGGGTGCACATGTGAGAACAAAGCCACCTGAACACCAGCGACCTGTAATTAGCCAGCCCAGGCTTCAGTCGAAATGATAGTGCTTCAAACAGAAACCCCCCAGTCCACTTGAAAGGGACTTGGAAGGGTGACGGGAGTGGAGCGGCGTCACTGAACGTGGGTGTGCGAAGGTCCGCTCTGAAGAGAAGCACAGGGTTTTCTGGAGCGCGGCCCGGCGTCCTAACTGGCACGATGAGGCCAGTGCAGGCAGGTTCCCCTGCACAGCCGTGGTCACGGAAGGCTGTGTGGCACTGAATCCTGGTATTTTTCTCACGTCTCCCAAACTGTACAGTTGGTAATAAGTGAGTTATATGAAATCAGGTTCTAAAAGGGACATTTCGGAAGAATGAAAAGATTACAAATGTCTCCATATGTTGTCTGCCAATGTTAAGCACATTTCCATATGTACAGAAATCTTTCAGTTAATATTTCATTGTTCATAGATGGCTCCTGACTCTCTTCCCCATTCTGTTACTGAAAAGGTCCATTAGTTATAAGAGGAATATTACTATAATAGCGTTAATAATAGCAAACACATATAGCAATTACTATGTGCCCAGCGCTGCACCATACTGACTCAGTGAATCCTGTCTACTCTCTTTTGAAGTGGGTGCTATTATTTATTCCTTTTTTTTTTCAAGTTTTTATTTTTGAGACAGAGCCCAAGCAAGGGAGGAGCACAGAGAGAGGGAGATACAGAATTGGAAGCAGGCTCCAGGCTCTGAGCTGTCAGTAGAAAGCCTGATGCAGAGCCCAAACTCACAAGAGATCACGACCTGAGCCGAAGTTCATGGCCTGACTGAGCCAATAGGCGCCCCTAATTCTTATTTTAAAATGAGGGTATGAAACAGAGAGAGATTAAGTTCACACAACTTGTAAGTGGCAGAGCCATGACTCAAACACAATCTGGTTCCAGAGCCCACTCTTAGCATTAGGCTCTACTCCCTCCCAGATAATGACCAGTATCAGATTTGGCTGTCATATTAACCTGTCATCATCCTGCATACACATACACACACACACACACACACACACACACACACACACACACACACACACACAGAAATACGCTCATCCCAAGATATACTCTCAAATGTATATTTCAGGGGCACCTGGATGGCTCAGGTCATGATCTTGCAGTTTGTGGGTTTGAGCCCCGCGTCAAGCTCTGTGCTGACAGCTCAGAGCCTGGAGCTGCTTCAGTTTGTGTCTCCCTGTCTCTCTGTCCCTCCTCTGCTCATGCTCTCACTCTCAAAAATAAACACTAAGAACAATTTTTTTAATGTACACTTCAATATCCTTCCAAGTCAAGTCATGTAGCTTTCTCTGTACAAGAAGCTGGAGGCTGGAAGGAGGCAGTGGGGGAGGGGCAGGGGTGGAGAAAGGTGGCTGGTTGGGTGGGTTAGGCTCGGCCTATCTAACCACATAACCAATTATGTAGGAGCAGGGCCTGAGTTATGCCAGCTCCAGCCTGAGTCCACCTCTTCTTGAACAGGGATGATGTGGAAACTCCACCTTGCTTATATGCAAGGTCATTTGGGTGACCCAAGGCCAACTAGGCTGAGTCCTACCTCAGCACAAGGGTTAGATTGCGGGCATGGAGAAGCAAGCACACATCAATGCTCCCTGCCTGTTGTCTGATGGAGAAGAGGCTCTGGGGACTCATATCATCAAAGACAAGATTAGTGTTTGCTCCAGTTTTTCATATTTTAAAAATTATGCATTTTGAGAGGGCGTGAGGGGCAGAGAGGAGAGGATCTATAAAGCAAGCTGTGTTGACAGCAGAGGGCTTGACGCGGGACTCAAACTCATGAACCGTTAAGATCATGACCTGAGCCAAAGTTGGATGCTTAACCAACTGAACCATCCCGGCACTGCTCTAATGCAGTATTTTTATCTTTTAATGTGTGTGTGTGTGTGAGAGAGAGACAGACAGACAGACAGAGAGAGACAGAGAGAGGAGGGGAGGAGAGAGGGAGACAGAATTTAAAGCATGCTCCAGGCTCTGAGCTGTCAGCAGAGCCTGACGCACAGCTCCAACCCATAAAACATGAAATCACATCAGACACCTAATGGACTGAGCCACCCAGGTGTCCCTCCAATGTAGCATTTTTAATATTTTTTCTGTAGGCTGCATGTTGAAGAAAAATTTTAAATTACAGAAAATCTTAAGAATATCAAAAGTACCTGGGATCCCATGCAGAATGACTTTCTCAACACGATCTTGTACATATTTTCTTTTCTATACATTTACTCTGTAACATTTCAACATCCACAGGATGTAGCTGTTACTCAAGTAACCCCTCAAGGAGTGTATTCTGGCCTGGCCATTTACAAATATTAACCTGGCACTCGCTTCCACTTTGCGGGGGGAGCGGTTAATATTGTCAACTGGAAGAGGCTGGGCCACAGAATGTGTCTGCATCCTGGCTGTGCTTCAGATGGGCCACAGTACCTGCTAAATATGCAGATTACCAGGCCCCCCTCCCCTGAACTGTATTTCAGTAGGTCTGGACTAGCTTGTACTTTGTACTTTCTAAAACTCTCAAGGCACTAGAGGATTCTCACAAGCCCATTCATAAACCGGGCATCAAAGTCTAGAAACAATCGGTTGTTCCTACAGCTCCCCAAGCACCCAAAGCCTTAGTGGTCAGTGACAAGATTTAAAGCAGATACCCAAGTGCCAAACCCACTGTCCTCTTGAAGCTTTACTACTACTCAGGGGATGTTTACCATGAGCTCAATTTAAGGGTTACTTTATATACTTTGTTCTAGGGAACGTGGGAGTTTAAAAAGTTCAGAAAGAATTTCCCAATCTAAAAGAATTCAGTATTTAGCTTGGAACAAAGCTTATGTATTCAAGGTTAGAGAATGTCGCATGGTTAATGGCTTCAAAAACTGATGGAGAGGAACGTATCAACTCAGGGTAGAGGGGAAGCAATACCAGGCTGGCTGAAGTGATGTGGGGAAAGGTCCTGGAGGCTTCAGGACCTCCACAGGCCCTGTCACAGAAAAGATAGCAGAGGGACACATGGGGGCCGAGAGTGAGGAGGCAGAAGGCAGGAGCAGGCCCAGTGTTTAGGGTGCAGAACAGAGTTTGTTGGAATGTCACGGGCACATGTGAGGCATTTTTAAGAGCCCAGAATGAAAAAGTTGATGGAGTTGATCCTGCCTCCAGAGACAGCAAAAAGTTCCTAAGGATTTTGAATAGGGGAATTTTATGATTGTGTTGATAAATCCAGGGTAATAAGGGGTTGAGTCAAATTTGTGGAAAGGCTGGTGGTATCTTAGGAACTGAGGCAAAGGGGAGAGGGGTATCCCAGAGAAGGTTCAGGCAAACAGCTAGATATCAGCTAGTAGCTGATGAAAGGCAGGACAGAGGGAAAAAGATCAAGTCTGAAGACCGGGTCACTACTACTGCTTTGGCGATGACACCGGTGCCCACAGCTATTGGCCTTCTCACCCCTGAGCTTCTTCAGTAGCCCAACTTCCTTTAGTGCCAAGAACTGTCGTGGTTAACTTTTGTCTCCCTAGCACTGGACTCACCTATGAAAGTTGCTTCACATGTTTGTTAGCAGGCTGAATTCTGAGTAGGGGTGAAGGAGGATGGAGAAAGGCCAGGAGTGGGCCTTAAGGAATGCCCATGACTCGGAGGAGGAAAGAGGAGGAGCCAGGACGTGAAAGTCAGAACCAGGATGACGAACTATGGCTGCTCAAGGAGCCGTCTGCATGGTCTTCCTGGTCCGTGGCCAAGTGAGTGTAGAAATTGACCATTTAGAAACTTTTCTATCATTCTGGGATTGCCACAACATCCAACTCTAGGTTTGCTGAGTTCAATGACAACTTTGGGATTGTACTTTGAAGGGCGTTTTTCATTTCATTTTGTAACAACTCGTTTTTATTATTCTATCACAAAGGTATTAGCCCACAATGGACCGGAAACATGGAAAAATAAAAAGACAACTAGTCCTTTACCAGTAATACTTTGAGAAGCATTGATGTTAAGTAACATTAAAGATTGGGGAAAATAAGGGCGTCTGCCTAGCTCAGTTGGTAGAGCCTGTGACTCTTGATTTTAGGGTTTTGAGTTCAAGCCCCAGGTTGGGCATAGAGATTACTTAAAAAGAAAAGGTAAGATTGGGGAAGAAGCCAAAGAAATGGAGAAAAGGTTCCCACGATTCCTGAATTTGGCAGGACCACCATCAGTGACCTTTGGCAATGCACTTTTGGTGGAGTGACTGTGGTACAGTCCCATCCCTAAGGAAAGAAAATAACCTCAAGGCAACTCCTGCTTACAGGAGTAAGAGACAACATCCCTCACGACCTTATGACATGAAACCACTTAATCAGACATGTTTGTGTTACCATGTATGGGACAAAGAAGTAAAAAATACATAAAACAACAAGCCATGTGGTGTTCAGGGCTCAGTTCTCTGGGTACAAACCCAACTGAGCATGTGCCGGCAGGATAAAGTTGCTTCCTGGAAAGAAAAGCCTCAGTGTCGCGACTCTGTGCGAGAATCCCGCTACGCGATGATGACGACGACGTCCAGTGCAGGAGAGACAGTCTGAGACTGGCCTCAAATCAGAAGGACTAAGTTTGGGGGCGCTTGGGTGGCTCACTCCATTAAGCATCTGACTTCAGCCCAGGTCATATCTCACAGTTCATGAGTTTGAGCCCCAGCTCAAAGCCTGGAGCCTGCTTCCGATTCTGTGTCTCCTTCTCTCTCTCTGCTCCTCCCCCACTTGCACTTGGTCTCAAAAATGAGTGAACATTTAAAAAAAAAAAAAAAAGGACTAAGTTTGAAGCCTACTTCTCAGCTTATCCACTGCGAAACCACAGGCAAATGACTTTTCCTTTCCTCGCTCATAAACCAGCGACCCACTTACCTCTGATTGCTACAAGCATTAATAATAATGCCTAATTGAAGGGCTAAGTACAGGTCCCGATACACTGTGTTCGTCACTAAAAGCATATATATTTTTTTTTTTTTTTTTAAAAACCACATAAGGGGCGCCTGGGTGGCGCAGTCGGTTAGGCGTCCGACTTCAGCCAGGTCACGATCTCGCGGTCCGTGAGTTCGAGCCCCGCGTCGGGCTCTGGGCTGATGGCTCAGAGCCTGGAGCCTGTTTCCGATTCTGTGTCTCCCTCTCTCTCTGCCCCTCCCCCGTTCATGCTCTGTCTCTCTCTGTCCCAAAAATAAATAAACGTTGAAAAAAAAAATTTTTTTTAAATAAATAAATAAATAAATAAATAATAAGAAACCACATAAGTAGAGATCACTTGTTCAAGAACTTTCTTTGTGGAAAAGGAGAAAAATAATTGGTGTTTAGAAACAAGCAAAGGCTTCCTCTATACCAGCAACACTACTTGTAAGTATTTAGACTCCAGAGTGTCAGGGATTGTGAGACGGTACTGTTAGTAATAATGAAAACTTAAAATACTCTTCAAAGGGGGTTGTTAAAATAAATTCTATACAACTTTTCTTTACTTTTTAAGTAAACTACACCAAGCGTGGGGCTGGAAATTCGTGACCCTGAGACCAAGACCTGAGTCGAGATCAAGAGTCTGAGCCACTCAGGCACCCCGGTAAATATATGTATTTTAAAGTTTACTTGTATTGAGAGAGACAGAGACAGCACAAGTCGGGGAGGGACAGAGAAGGTGAGAGAGAAGGCCAAACAGGCTATGTGATGCCAGTGCAGAACCCTGATGTAAGGCTCAAACCCACAAGGCCACGGGATCATGACCTGGGTAGGATTCTTAACCGACTGAGACACCCAGGCGTCCCTATTTATTTTAAAGTTTATTTATTTTGAGAGAGAAAGTGCAAGCAGGAGAGGGGCAGAGAGAGAGAGAGAGACAGAATCCCAAGTGGGCTCTGTGCTGTCAGCAAAAAGCCCTACCTACATAGGGCTCAAACCCCTGAACTGTGAGATCATGACCTGAGTTGGATGCTTAATCAAATGAGCCATCAACCTATTACAAGCCCTATCTATCTAGATATTTTTAAGTAAGCTTCACATCCAGTGTGGAGTGCAACGCAGGGTGTTTGAAAGCTCAACTGACTGAGCCACCCAGGCGCTCCTATAATCAGCAGGGTTTAAACGAAGAATATACTCTATAACAATTTATTGGATCACCTGGGTGGTTCAGTAGGTAAAGCATCAGACTTCAGTTCAGGTCATGATCTCACAGTTCAGGGGTTTGAGCCCTACGTTGTGTTCTGTGCTGACCGCTCGAGCCTGGAGCCTACTTTGGATTCTATTGTCTCCCCCCCCCCCCCCGCCCCTTCCCCACTTGCATTGTCTGTCTGTCTCCCAAAAATAAACACTAAAAAAACAAAAAACAAAAAACAAAAAACAAAAAAAGAAATGGGTCAAGATTAAGGGTTTTCTCATAGGTGGTCTCCAGCTGTGATAGGAGGAGGCCATCAACAGCACTGACAGGGAGGGGGAGAGAAATGGAATGGGACGTGGCATATGCATGGCCCCAAGCAGTATGTACTGGTACCAAAGATGATAAAGGGCTGGCATTGGGAGCAAAAGGAGGCAGTGCTAGAAATGGTGAGTCTACAAGATGCTATAACTCACAGAGTAGGTAGGATGAACCAGAGAAAAACCAGAGAAACAACAGGTTCGTTAAGGATCCTTTAGAATGTAAATGTCAGGAGGGAAGGATCTCCAATTTGTTCCTTCTCATATCCCAAGTACCTAAAAGAAAAGTTAGGACTCAAAATTTGATGAATCAAGGTTAAGGGTTGTAAGTACAATATATTTAACATTGTTGGAACAGTAGGAGAAATTTATTCATCAATCATCACTGTAAAATACCCAGATAGGGGCGCCTGGGTGGCTCAAGTCAGTTGAGCGACTGACTTGGGCTCAGGTCATTATCTCACACGTGGGTTCGAGCCCTGCATCAGGCTCTGGGCTGACAGCTTGGAGCCTGGAGCCTGCTCTGGATTCTCTGTCTCCCTCTCTCTGACCCTCCCTGTCTCCCACTGTCTCTCTCAAAAATGAATAAACATTAAAAATAATAATAACAGGTGCACCTGGCCTGGGTGGCTCAGTCGGTTAAGCGTCCGACTTCAGCTCAGGTCATGATCTTGCGGTTTGAGTTCGAGCCCCGCGTCGGGCTCTGTTGCTGACAGCTCGGAGCCTGGAGCCTGCTTCAGATTCTGTGTCTCCCTCTCTCTCTGCCCCTCCCAGGCTCATGCTCTGTCTCAGTCTCAAAAATAAATAAAACATTAAAAAAATAGTAATAACAAATAAAATAAAATACCCCAATAATTATACTGTGTTTATACAGGAGAAAATTTTTTTTCAGTTTTGATTTAATATTTTTGACAGAGAGATCACACAAGTAGAGGAGGGGCAGAGAGAGAGGGAGACACAGAATCTGAAGTAGCCTCCAGGCTCTGAGCTGTAGGCACAGAGCCCGATGCAGGGCTTGAACTGAGATCACATGAGCCAAAGTCAGACATTTAGCCAACTGAACCACCCAGGCACCCCTAAGTAGGCCCCATGCCTAGTGTGGAGCTCAGAGTGGGGCTTAAACTCACTCTTGATCCTGAGATCAAGAAGACCTGAGCTGAGATCAAGAGTTGGAGGCTTAACTGAGCCAAACAGGTGGTCCTAGGAGAAAATGTTAACTGTTGTTACTTAGGGTCATGTCCGTAACTATTCTCAAATGGATTGGCAGGGTCACAAGAGACATAGAGAGTGAAAAACCACACATGGCAAGCATTAATAAATGGTTATTCTAACGTTCAGCACACTATCCTTGCAGTTTGGAATTTCTGAACAAAAAAGGGGCTAGGGAACTAATAGGTGAGAATTACACACATGTGCACACACACACACACAATTAGATTGAGCCATATAACATTATTAAACACTTTCGACCTACAAAAACAAAGAGCATCTGGCCAGATCACACGTTTTAAGAGCTGTTCTAATTGCACGTGTGCTCTCAAATGCAACTATTCCCCTAACGCAACAGAAATGTGTTGACTGAACACTTACAAGGTTCAGTACCAGAATAGCTGCTTTACCATTATAATACTCAAAGATATAAATTAGACTAAGGAGAAGACTAGATATTTCAAGCTGCAGGCTTGGTTTACTAATCGCTAACTTGCTTGGCTACTGGTTATTGAATACTAGAATACAGTAAAAATGCTTTCTTTGTGGCTCCTTAAATAGTCTCCTTGATATACTCACTTAGTCTGCAGGGTCTACAGTTCCATAAGCTTGTAGTCAGCTGGAAATTATTCCAAAGGTTAAATCCCACTACATTTTTTGGCCAGTGAGAAGTTTGCTTACAGATTTTCCTGAGGCAGTTTAAAAAGTAAATTCACAAAAAACAAAGAGTCCAATAGTGAAGACAGAATAAGCCTGGTAAGTTGCTTTCCCAGTGGTAGGCGGGGCCAAGAGCCACCTCCTGCCTGTTGTATTTGACTTACACTTCAGTCAAGCTCTAATGCACCCACACGTGGCACCTGGACAGGCTAGCCTGGCATCAGGCACTCCAAAACTGGCTGCAGTTCATCCAGATCCCCAACCCTCCCCTTCCCTTGATTAGCACATTGAAGTTTGAGAAGCACTATGGTTTCCAGGGCAGGTCAGGATAGGTCACAATTCACTAAAATATTCAAACTTACAAAGAATGTCTTATGTATGAAGGCAATCCAGCTTTATCCCTGTTACTGACACTTGCAGTGACATACTTTTCTATTCTAAAGGGAAAAGTTGTTATTGTTGATCAGTAAACTGGGCATATCCTAGAGGCCATCAAATGCCATTAATGGGAGTGTCCAATAAAAGCTGTTCTCTTCTGGTCTGCCTCAGGGCTTTGGCACAGGTCTTTCTGAAGGGTGTCCTTTCTCCCCTTTAGCTCTCAGCTCAAAGGAGCTTTCCCAGGGCACCTGACTCAGTTTGTTGAAGTGACTTCAGCTCAGGCCATGATCTCACGGTTCCTGGGTTCGAGCCCCTCATCAGGCTCTGTGCTGATTGTGCAGAGCCTGGAACCTGCTTTGGATTCTGTGTCTCCCTCTCTCTCTGCCCCTCCCCCGCTTGCACTCTATCTCTCTCTCAAAAAGTAAATAAGCATCACCCCCCAAAAAAAAGCAACAAAAAAAGGTTTCCCTGGCCTGTTGAAAGCTCTTTTAATCTACACCTTCATAGTATAATAATTTGTCATTACCAAAAATAATCACTGTTGAACCACTGAAGTACACCTAAAACTAGTTAACTATACTCAAAAAATTTTAAACCTAAAATAAAAACACCCAAGAAACCACAGCCACTACCTGCCAAATGTCCTAAATATCAATGTACGTTCAAGCAAAAACTTTTTACAAATTCATTGAATTTATTGAGAAGCATAAACATTTGGTTCAAATGACACTGAGCATATCACTTGAACCTAAAACTACTTTTGTTTAGGTACTACATGGTTTATTTCTTCCATGCGCTGGTAAGGGAGGTGTGTTAAAACCTGGTCAGTCTTGATGAGGATCTTTGTTATTTCTTGTCAGCCACACATCTTCTGTCATTTAATAAAGTGCTGCCTCGTTAAAGTGATTGACTGCAGAGCACTTCTTCCACCTAAAATGGAAGCCTGTTTAAGTTTGTGAAAGTCCTAGACACTGAAAAATCTTAAAACATGACCACTGGAGGAGACCTGATACTGTGTCAATCACTTCAGATATAACAAAAATTTCTTTTCCTTTGCTCAAGCCCACTGAAACCCTCAGAAACGGCTTTTAGCGTTTGAAGGATATTTAAAAACTCACCTTCTGCTATCCTATTTATAGCAACTAGTTAATTTTAATTTTTTTTTTTTTAGTGAGCTCTATACCCAATGTGGGGGTTCAAACAAACACGTATGACCCGAAATCAAGAGTCACAAAATATGCAAACTGAGCCGCCGAGGCACCCCACAATTTAAAGTCTTCTGACATACAGATTACCAGTCTCCTTCTTTAAAAAAGTAGATATTTTCATTATTAACATGTATTCTCAAAGGGTAGGAAAAAAAGTACAGTTTGTAATAATGTTTTTTCTCCTAATACCTGTATACCAAGTACCAATTTTAAATCATAGAATAAAGTTTGTGTTGGTTCACTGATACACTTTATTACTTGCTCCTGTATTTTAGGTATTTTGGTTTATTTTTGAGAAAGAAAGGGCATAAACAGGGGAGGGGCAGAGAGAATCTCAAGCAGGCTCCACGGTGGTGAGTACAAAGCCCAAACTCATGAAATCAGTCAAATGCTTAACCGACGGAGCCACCCAGTGACCCCTTATTTTACTTTTGGATTGCCTTGAATAAAAGTGCCCCAAAAAGTTGCTAAAATAATTGAATATTTTAAACATCAAAAGGCCCTCAGTTTTCTGTATGACAGTTCCTTAAACAGATGGTTTCAAACAGGCTGTTACGTTGGGATAACAAAAAGACTCAAAATCTCATTGGCTTTTCACCCTGAAGGTTTGTTTATTTTGCGGTCACATTATAGGCCCCTCAGAGATCAGCTCAGTGTCCTGCTCTGTGTGACCCAGGCTGGTGAACAGCCGCGTTCGATTAGAAGAATGAGGTCAATGGTGGACTGGCCCTTTGCTCACCTTTCATCAGCCTAAGAAAAGTCGGGCTTTGCAGCTGCCCTAAGCATCCAGAAGGCATAGACTTAGAAACACCATCAATATCCTACACCTCCCCTCTCTCCCTCAACTCTTGGGTTCACTTATTCTCCCAACCCTCTTTTTTTTTTTTTTTAAATAAGAATCTGTGGATGTCCCACTCGTTGTGCTGTGATGGCATGACAAGAGGTTGAAACAGTAGTTCTGTGCAAATGAGAAAGTTGAGGGGTTTCTATGGTCACTGTTGGTTCCCCAACTCTTTTTGCAAGAGGCAGGCACACTGAAAGAGCTCGTGCTCAGTGCACAGAACAGGACAAGAACATGTTATGGACTGGCTGATACGCAAGCTTCCACTGCCTTTCCCAAGACCTGAAAGGAGCTGCTCCAAACATAAATGTACCTCAACTCGAGAAGCAAGCCACACTCACCGCCTGCAAAGACCATCTCCCCAGTGCAGACACAGATATGCCAACAGGACAACCACCAATGAACCTCTTCCTCCTTTCCAGACACCAGAAAGCAGAGGCTTTCAAAAGAGTCTCTCTTCCCCACTCAGACCCCCAACGGTTCTACCTTGCCTCTGAGGCTCTCCAGCATCACTCTGGGGGTGCGTGTGATCCCCAGCAGCTGGAAGCACAATGTCAACACTTCTGGAAGGAAGCAATGGATAAGAGAGCTTACAGAAACAGACTTCTCACGGACCTATAGCTGTTACTATGACTACAGTAAGTCACAGTATCCACCATTCCTACAGGTGGAAACATTCTCAGTGGCACAAATTCCTGACATAGATATTTAAACCAAGCAACAGTATTTTTACAAATAAGCAGTGCAAAAAGGTCACTGCAGAGTGGTTTTTATTAATAAAAAGTAGGATAGCATCATCAGGGAGAAAAATACCCTTTCAAAATAGATGGCATGTTGTGACCTACCTGTTATTTGAGGGTACACGAAGCAGGTTCAGCTACAGGCACGCAGCAGCAGAAAACTGGCAGGGCCTGTAGCCGCCAAAGAGGGCCTGAGTCTCAGCCTTGCAAATTCTAAAATACAGAATCATTGGAGGATCCCAGCTGGTAAGGTCCTCTCTGTATCTCTCAAAGCATTCACAGCAGGCTAGATGTTTTAGGGAAAGTGGTCACTTTCCTCCACAGAGAGGTGACTAATTGAAGAACTGATCAGAGTCCACGAAAGAAACAAATGTTATGCTTTGACATCTGCACCAAAACTGCTCAGTACACGAAACAGAAAGCCAACTGGTTTTTTTTTTAATTGTTTTATTTGGGAAAAGTGCTTCTTACAAAAGGGCAGCTGCAAAATACAGACACCTCTGCAACAGTTACTTGTTTTCTCTTAAAGTGAAAGAATGGGCGGGACCCAAGGAATCACAGCAGTGGATGGACCAATGAGGAGCATCTCCAAGTTATCTCCGAAACTAGAGCAACACAACTCAGAGCTAAAATTTCCAATCAAGAAATTCTTGTAAGAACTGAACTTTAGCCTGTCTCGTGGATTACCAGCCCTGCCCCCGTTTAGTGGGAAAGCGTGACTTACTCCTGTGCACCAATTACTCCACTACAAGAAACGTGTCAGAATATTAAGTTTTGAATCACATCTGTCTGCCTGCAAAGCTCAGGGATGGAAGGAGGCAAATACTTCCAAAAACAAACACAAAAACCCAACAATGAAACCTGAAACAAGGACAAAGGTTTGTCCAAAAGTGCCGGGCCTGGAAAGGCGAGGAGACCGTAAAACATTAAATACAACTGTGTATCGGAGCCCGGGGTTGAATGTGTGGGACAACCAGGCGCACTGCTCTATTTACAGCTACCAAGACATGCTTTGTCCTTTACCATCTATTGGCCACACTAGGCTGAAACCACTAAACCAAGTCTTTCCACTAAGGCTAAGAACACTGCGTCTATGCATGGAGAAGCTTATCGCACGCTCACACTCGTGCACACCAAGTCCAGCAGCCCCTGGGAGTCCACTTCCGGCTCTGCATTTCTTTTACGCCGCTGTATCTTTTTGTACGTGTTCTTTCACAATCTGCCTATCGTGCTACACGGTAAAATCTCAACACATTCGCACCTGGTTCTGGTTACCCCGTAATTATTACTTGTGTGCAATTAAACAAGAGACCAAAACCACAGAACAAGGGCACAGGTGGGGAGTACAGGGTAGGGAACAGATAGATGTAACAACACAGATGTGCAGATTTCACCAGAAGCCTCAAGCATCCACCTTGTGAGTCTGCAGCAGGCTACTTGCCACAGTCCAGACCCTTCACCTGTCACCCCTATTCTTGGACCCGAAAGCGGGGCCCGCGCTGTTACGTTTGAACCCGGGGTCCTCAAAGTAGAGTGTGGAAAAGTCCGTAAACGCTACCCTAGAACCGTGTGAATCTGGCGGGAAACAGATGGCGCAACTAACCTACTCTGACAGTTAAATCCATGTTACGAAAAAAAACTAGCTTTAAGATTTATTTTTGTAACTTCTGGAAACAGAGGAGACAACACACTCCTTGGGGGAAGGTGAGGGGACGAGAAGACAGGCCCTGGGTAAAAGGACCACGACAGCACCTGGATTGGATAGGCCTGCCTAGGACAGAAACACGGGCACTGCCACACCACCACGGGGACGGCTCCTGGCTGAGGCTCGGCAGACCAGTGCGCCACGCAAAGCTGCTATAGATCCAAGTCATAAAAATCTTCCAGCTCATCATGAAACAAGTCCCACTCGTCTTCAGAGTCTGTCAGGTCGTCGTCCCCACCTGCGGCCAAAAGCATAAGCAACATCTCGCCCAGCTCAAAGGTGACAACCTCCTCTTCGTCGTTGTCAAATGGGTTGCTGTTCTCTCTTTCCTCAATGAGCTCCCAGAAGTGGTTCCTTCGTTGGGCCTGTAAAAAACAAGGCCATGATAGGGAGGGCACTGTCGAGTAGCATCTTCTATCCTGGTGTTTCTAAGGCAAACCGTCCAGCACACCAGAGGGCATGACGAACAGACTTCTCATTTAGGGTTTCGACTTTACCAACTCCTACCCTCTGGTTACTTGATGCAAACCGTTTAGGCTAGAGCTCTGGGCACTCTGTATCTTTTCCTCTCCTATCCCTCCCCATTTCCTGAGGTGGCTCTCTCCTCCTCTCATCCTCCAGTCTCACTCCCAGACCTGTGCGGTAATCTCCTTCCCCTACCCCAATCTGTGCAGGACTCAACAGATAGCGTGGAATTTCCCCTCCTTTAAAAAAACAGCGAGAGTTACCCGGTATCTGCTTGATGTTCCCACTTTCTGTCTCTGTGGCTCCTCTCTACGGCCATCAGGGTACGCATGCTTGTAAAAACAGTTCCCTCCAAATGGGCAGCTCCCACGTCCTTCATCAAAATACCTGCACGCCTTGTTGCTGGAAAGGAAAATATCGCAACCCTTATTCACAGTGGATTTCAGGTCTGTATTTGACTATCATCCGGTATTTCGTTAAACAGGTAGGGATAGAACCAGCATGTTCGTTCACAGCCCTCCCCAAGGTGTGTTCTTAACATGTGTGCACGAATGCATGAAACACTAACTAGAAACAGACACTCTGTTCAAGTCTATGCTGTTTGTAACAGCTCCAGTACCGCAGATCCAGCAGAGAGAAAATCTTCTAGAAGCCCACACACAAGCACACAGGACAACTAGAACATGGACGCAGAAGAAGGCAGAACCCCACTCATGGGGTTTCAGCAATCAGCAGTATAGACTTCGTTATAACACAGTCCCTTGGCGTGCACCCCGAGGACTGTGTTATAGCCAGGTACACAACGGGGAAGTGTAATCAGGGGCGACACAAGAAACTGTACTGGGAAGTCAAAGAAAGGGTAGGAAGGAGGTAGGAGTATATAATGCAGCACTGTTCTTTTCAAAGTGAACCCAAGCCATGTTGGGATCTTAGCCTGAGAAAAGGCTGCAGTGCTCATACCTCATTGCCTCTTTGTATTTCTGAATGAGTTTCTGCTTCTCTTCTTTCTCCTCCACCCAGTACTCACTTGGAATGACAAAGTTAGATGTGATCCGGCATTCTGGGCAGGACCTGGGAAACAATGAACAGGCTGCAATGCATATCCCCCTTTACAGGCCCACTCTTCAAGGACACACCCTGATGTGTCACCTCCATACTTAAAGACTTAACTGAAAGGCAAGTGGGCATTTCCTGAAAGGGTTCCACACACTGTCACACAACTGACCATTTCCTCTGAGGCAAGACAAACTCCTTCATAAATTCAATTCAATGGCTAGCCAATTCACTCAAAAAAATAATGATAATAATAACAACAGCTTCGGTTAAAAAATAAAAACAAAAAAATAAAAAAACAAAACAAAACAAACAAAAAAAACAACCAAAGAAGACATTTCACACGGACTCCTTTTTCTTTCGTTTAAATAGATTTATTTCTTGTAACTTTGCTCTGTTTAGATTATGTAGTCTTTGTTCAGTTATGAGAACAATCTTTAAAGGATGGTGGATTATTGGCTAGCTTAATGGATGGAATAGGAAAGTGGAAAATGTAAAACGTCAGGAAACATACATTCAGAGCTAGATAAGTTTGTTCGCTGAGCCTAAACTGGCTAATCCATTAAACACAATCTCCTCAGAAAAAGCACGAAGAATCTACTGACTGATACACAGGGTTTCCTCGTTCAAATGAAAAGTAGACCTATACCAACTAACCTAGAAGCTAGCGGAAAATACAAAGGAGAAGTCCCAATTAGAATACCCCAGTTTCAAGATAAAATGCATGCATTTAAGTGCGGTCCATCTGGTTGAAAGTTGGCACAAGATACTAAATTCTTCCCCAAAATAGAAAGCACAAACGGAGATTGGGGAGGAGTCTCACTTTATGATCTTGCTCTCAAATTGCTTAGCACTCCTCCACTTGCGAATACACTTGAGACAGTAAGTGTGGCTGCAGTTGGAGAGAATCCCAAAGCGGCGCTCGCTGGGGCTGGCTTTCTCATAGACCACCTCCATGCAGACCCCGCAGACCATGTCCTTGCTGCGCTGGACAGCGAACGAGAGCTCCATGTCCTTCTCATGGGCCTCGATGCAGGACTAGAGACAGTAGAGAGAGAAGTGTGATCAAGTCACTGAACAACGAAGACTTCCACGGATAGCTCGAGACTGGTGTTCAGAGAAATCAATAGTCACCCAAAAAAGAGGTTCCCAATTGGACATCGAAAGCAGCTTTGTTCACAAGCAAATACAGTAACCTTTTGGGTCTTTACATCATTACAAAGTCAAACTAGAAGAATGCAACTTGAAGAACGGGGGGGGGTGGGGGGGGTAGGGAGGAGAGGTGTCACCCAGTTTTCTTTACCCTCTGCGTTATGATCCATGTTGGAGATGGTTTTTCATACTGTTTATTGATCTCATTAAGGATGATGGAAACTAATATTTATTAGGGGACAACTATGTGCCAGGCACCTAATTTTCACATTAAAAGAAAAACCAGCTTTATGGAGGTATACTTCACATACCATTTTAATTCATTCTTTCAAAGAGTGTAGTTTAGTTATGTAACCATCCCCACAATCAATAGGAGAATGTGTCCGTTACCCCAAGAAAAACTCCACTCCCACAGCAGTCACTCAATCCCCCTGAAACCAGCCTCCCAGTCCTAGGCAACTAGTAATCTTTGGCTATGCTTATCCCGGGGCATATCATATAAATGTGTCCTTTAGGGACTGGCTTGGTCAGTTATCTACACTGTGGAAGGCTATCTGCGTGTAGAGATTACCTAAATAAACTTAAAAAAAAAAATTACACTACTCTGAACATTCATGTACAGATTTGTGTAGATGTCCCACCCTTTGTTTTAAGGGAGGTGTAACTGACATGTATTACACTACACATACTTTTTCATTTTATAAGAAACATGTTAATTGTAGGAAATACAAAAAAGCAACCAAAAAGTCACCCATAAATCCACATAACCACATTTTAGTAGTATTTTATCTTTCTGAAACCTCTTTTTAAACAATCTTCAGAAACAGACATTACAAAAAGAGACAAAACAAAGACGCTACTATCCCCAAAACATACCTGAACGATTTATTTAACTTGCCTAATTCACACAACCAACATGCTGCGAAGGTAGGATTCAAACTATGTCTATCCTACATCATGCTTTACCCAACAACCAAGTTAATTTTTATTAAACAGAAATGATAACGATTGGAGGCAAAATCTGCTCCAATAAATAAGATTCATAATGCAATGTTTTCTCAACAAAAAATTTATGCTGCAATGGGCTTAAAACCATAGCCTGCAATCTGCACCCTTTGGGTTTGAAAGGTAAAGCGGTGCCATCACCGTGGAGAATGCCTGGCAGTGGTTTCCTATGACCCAGCAATGCTACTCTCCAAGAGACTGCCAAGGGGGAAACAATCCAAGTGTCCATTCAAATGATGACTGGAAAGATAAAATGTGGTACAGCTATGCAGTGACTTGTTATTCAGCCAGAAGGAATGAAGTACTGATAGACATATAGGATTTCATTCAGAAGCAATCCCCACAACAGGGGAATCCAGAGAGACAGAAAGTAGATCAGTTATTTATTGTCAGGAGCTGGACGAAGGGCAGGATGGAGTAATAGAGCTAAGGGGCATGAAGTGTCTGTGATGAAAATGTCCTAAAATCACAATCATGGTAATGGTTGCACAACTATGTTGATAGACTTAAAAACAATGAGACAATCTTAGAAGAGTAAATTCTATGGAATGTGAATCTCGGAAAAACTGTTGGTATTTAAAAAAAAAAAAAAAAAAAAAGGAGGGTGCCTGGCTGGTTCAGTTGAAGAGCATGTGTCTCTTGATCTCAGGGTCATGAGTTCAAGCCCCACATTGAGTACAGACAGCACTTAAATAAACACTTTTAAAGAAAATGAAAACATTTAAAAAGAAAAGAGCCCATGGTCTGAATTCTGAAAGGATGATTTTGTGATAAGGTATTCAGAGCCCAAGAGATAAAACCACTGAATTCACCAAGCGTTTCTCTGAAATTAACAATGCTTGTGAAAGGGGAAATCCCATCTCACACCTATTAGTACATGACCCCGCTGACTTACTTTTATATGTTGTGATCTCTGGGCAGCGTCCATGGGATGGAGAACCTGCAGCCCACACATGTCACAGGAGTCTCCGTGGAGATACACGCAGTTCTCCCCGTACCGGCACTCTCCCACGGCGGCATACGGGCAAAGCTGCTTCTTTGTTTCAGCCACGGTTTGCTCCTTCTCACATTCTTCCTTGGTCACTGAGCCCTGTGGGGGTGCTTCAGTGCAGGAAGGGGCAGCTGAAAATGTTTAAGAGGGCAGTAAAGGTCCAAAATGGGTATGGGGGAAATACGAACTATAAGGTAGTAACTGAGAACCTAACTGAAAAGAAAAAATGAGAACTTCAATTAAAGGCCAAACAGTCTATTTAATCCCTTTACTCCTGAAACAAATCTTTCTAATGCTGGTATTTCTATGAATGGGCTTATTTAAAAGAAAACAAAACTTTTTAGGCACCTCATCTACAATGGCACTGATTAAAGGAAAGAGGCAAAAGAAGCTTCAGTTTTTCAAAACACTCTATATTCACTACTATTGGGATCAAAGTTTCTTTCACTCCATAGGTAAATCTTAGGCAATCCAATTTAGTGTATTAAGATTAGGTTAAGGGGCGCCTGGGTGTCTCAGTTGGTTAAGCATCCGTTAAGCATCTGGCTTCGGCTCGTGATCTCACAGTTTGTGGGTTTGGGCCCCATGTCGGGCTCTGTGCTGACAGCTTGGAGCCTGGAGCCTGCTTTGGATTCTGTGTCTCCTCCTCTCTCTGCCCCTCCCCTGCTCATGCTCTGTCTCTCAATAATAAATAAACGTTAAAAAAATTTTCTTTTTTTACAGATTAGGTTAAACATGAAGAGTGGAAGTAGAAGGCTGTGAAACCCACCTAAAGGATGGACTACTGTCTAGTGCCCTAAGTTTTTAGTCTTCTAAATACTCACTACGGCCACAGTAGGGCTGGCCAGGAACAAACTCAATGGCATTCACCCAGTCTTCTGAACCTGCTCCTACACTTGCAAAGTTTGAATTTCGTGAGTCGGCTTCGCCCGTATTCATTTCAACAACTGGTCCAACTACCGATGAGAGACTTGAGGAAGCAGCAAGGGATGATTTTGCAGTTAGATCTGCCACAGTCACTTCTTCCTGTTTCAGTGGCTTGCTATGTTCATATCTAAAAGAAAAATTTAAAGTCAGCAGTCACTGTCTTGCCAGCAGCCCCAAATGGGGTATGTATTTCCTGATCCTATCTCTGGGTTCTTGTCAAACTACGGCACCGATGAATCAGCTGGGAAATTGTTAAAAGGCAGATACCTAATTTCTTAGTCTGGAGCAGAGCCCAGGATTCTCCAGGTCTACCAAAGCCCCACACTGCTAGCCCAAGGACTACACTGTGAGGAGCAAGGTCATAGACCAGGGGTCAAGCAAACACTAAAGGGTCAAACACGGGGGTGCCTGGGTGGCTCAGTCGGTTAAGCGTCCGACTTCGGCTCAGGTCATGACCTCACAGTCCGTGAGTTTGAGCCCCGCGTCGGGCTGTGTGCTGACAGCTCAGAGCCTGGAGCCTGCTTCACATTCTGTGTCTCCCTCTCTTTCTCTGCCCCTTCCCTGCTCATGCTCTGTCTCTGTCTCAAAACTAAATAAACATTAAAAAAAAATTTTTTTTTAAATAAAAAAAAAGGGTCAAACACATACTTTGTGCTTTGCAGGTCATACTGTCACTGCCATAACTATTACTATTAAACTCTGTGATTATACTTCAAAAGCCACCATAGGTGTTACTTAAGTGACTGTACATGGGTACATACTATACATGTGTGTATTCCAGTAAAACTTCATTTATCGAAAGAGCTTTTGGCCACGTTTGGCCTACACACCAGAGTTTACCCACCCTGTCACAGACCACCCACTACCCCTTAGATTCTACTCCAATGGGGGCGGGGGTCCTGCAGTTTCCATGGCAACTATGCTAAAGACCCCGGGCAGCCAAAACTGACCAAAGCAATGCTAGGGTGCCTGGGTGACTTAGGGAGGGGTTGAACCTCCCACTCTTTTGGCTCAGGTTAGGATCCCAGGGTCACAGGATCAACATGGGGCTCCACTCTTGTCACCGAGCATGGAGCCTGCTTGAGATCCTCTCTCTCCTTCTGCCCCTCCCATTTTTATACACACATACCCTCTCTCTCTCTCAATAAATAAAATTATTAAAGAAAAAATGCAAGGGTGACAAATTCAACAAGCAGAAACATGGAACATTTTACCAACACACACATTAAAATGTTCACACTATTAAACGGAAGAGAATAGTATTTTCATACATTTTTTAAGCTTATTTATTTTGAGAGCATGTAAGCAGGGGAGGGGCACAGACAGGATCCCTGGCAGGCTCCACACTGTTAGCAGAGACCCAACATGGGGCTTGATTCCAAGAAGCATGAATGAGATCATAATGAGCTAAAATCAAGAGTTGGACAGTCAACCAACTGAGCCACCCAGGCACCCCCCGGAAAAGTAACTTTTTAAATCAAATCTGCCTATTTAGGCAAAGCTATGCCCTTAGTGCAGAATAGATCTATATAAAACGTGACTCTGAAGCAAAGATTTGTGAGTAAGCACTAGGAGAGATCAAGTACAAATAAACAGCAAGACTCTCATTTTGAAAGGCAAAAAATATGGTTCAGTGAAGCATGGACTTTAGGAACAGGGATCAGTCTCAGACCCTCAGACCAAATTCAACCAGAGCTAAAAGTGGCTTTGACATTTTTATGTTTAAATGGTATATATTCCTTTGATTCTAAAACACATTTACAACATTTAAATTATCTATTTATTTTTAAAAGTGAGTTCTATGCCCAACGTGGGACCTCAACTCACAACTTGAGATCAAGAATCACACACTCCACCAACTGAGCCAGCCGGGCGCCCACTGACATTTGTTGATTATTACTTTTTCATTCTTTTGGGGGGAGCAAGTAGAATTGCAATCCAGGAGACACAGATTCAGGTAGCAACCTGACTTGTGTTCCTGGTTTCACCATTTTAAATTGGTTGGAAAAAAAGATCACTTTAGGACACATGAAAATTATATGGAACTAAAATTTTAGCATCCCAAATAAAGTTTCATGGGAACACAATCACATCCAGCAGCTTATGTATTATCTACGGCTGCTTTTGTATGACAAGAAACCACGTGGCCTGCGTAGCCAAAAATTTATTTTCTGGCCCCGTACAGAAAAAATCTGGCAAGTCCTGCTTAAAAGGACTCTCGGATCTACTGGATTCAGAGCCCAGGACAATGTCTTCGTTATAATTAAGTTAATTCTTTAATGGATTATCACAGAATCAGTGACCTTACAAGTCAAAGTGTTAAGTGAAGAAATAATACTGAGACAACACTGAAACTAATATTGAGCTTTTCTTTCACATCTTGCAAAGAATACTTTGATACAGGATCAATTTCTATGTAAGGAAGTTTAATCAATTTTCCTTCCAGCTCTAACTAAGAGAAGATAAACATTTTTCCCTCCAGTTGGCTACTTCCCGCCTCTAATCATTCCAAAGTCTGGTATCTGTCTTTAAGTATTTTAAAACTTAGGGACGCCTGGGTGGCTCAGTTGGGTGAGCGTCAGACTTTGGCTCACGATCTCGTGATTCATGAGAGCCCCGCATCGGGCTGTGTGCTGACAGCTCAGAGCCTGGAGCCTGCTTCAGATTCTTTGTCTCCCTCTCTCTATATGGCCCTTCCCCTCTCAAGCTCGGTCTCTCTCTCTCAAAAATAAACAAACATTAAAAAAATTTTTTTTTAATAAATATTTTAAAAAATTTTTTAATGTTTATTTTTGAGAGACAGAGACAGAGTACAAGTGGGGAAGGGGCAGAGAGAGACAGAATGTGAATCAGGCTCCAGGCTCTGAGCTATTAGCACAGAGCCTGATGTGGGGCTCAAACTCATGAACAGAGCCTTGAGATCATAACCTGAGCCAATGTTCAGCACTTAACCGACTAAGCCACCCAGGCACCCATCTTTAAATATTTTAATTTATGGGACTCAGTGGGTCTATAGGGTAAGGGCCTACCATAGCAAAGGTTGTCACCTGTCAACCAAGGTTCTCCACTGGTGTCCAGAAACAAGGAGGGAAGGTCGCCTGGCTGGCTCAGTTGGAAGAACATGCAACTCCTCATATCAGGGTTGTGAGTTTGAGCCCCTCGTTGGGCAGAGGTAACTTAAATAAAACTTAAACAACAACAA
>NW_024412391.1:7568426-7576491 GCF_014898765.1 Herpailurus yagouaroundi | reverse complement strand
CCTGACGCGGGGCTCGAACTCACGGACGGCAAGATCGTGACCTGAGCTGAAGTCGGACACTTAACCGACTGAGCCATCCAGGCGCCCCAGGAAACGAGGGAGTTCTAATAGCATTCAGCAGGTGGGGGCAAAGGATACTAGACTTCCTGCCATGTGTACCACCAGCTCTGGGCAAGAACGGCCTCACTTCATAACAGTGTCACCACTAGCAAACACTGATGCAGTAATTTTTCTGAACTGTTGGAACTAGGACTTTTATCTTTCATTATAAACTACTCCCTCTGTGAGGAGTTCAATTAATTGAAACCTCTGGGCATTGGCCAAGTTATATTTAAAAAATCCCTATACCATAAGAGCGAAAGTTTAAATCATCCAGGTGTAATTTTAACAAGAAAATAAGCAGTCTTGGAACAAGCACCTCCGTAACATTCCTTCTTTAGCTAGTCTAGAATCAGTCTTTTAATGATCACCTAACCTATTAGGGGTGCCTGGGTGGCTCAGTTGGTTAAGCGACTCTTGATTCGGGCTCAGGTCAGGTCACGGTTTGTGGTTTGTGAGGCTAAACCCCGAGGCAGGCTCTGCCCTGTCACTGTGGAGTCTGTTTGGGATTCTCTCTTTCCCTCTTTCTCTGCCCCTCCCCCACCAGGACTCTAAACAAACCAAAAAAAAAAAAAAAAAAAGATTGCCTAGACCAGTCTATCTGTCCCAAACAATTACCACCGAAGCCTTCCTTTCAGGCAGGCTATTAATACACAGGTTTCCCTAAGTCCTTTCACTTTATCCAAAGGGCTCTAAATCGAGCTCAAATCAGGACTATTCCCCAGAGAGGGAGCTGCACCTTTCCTATAAAGTAAACTTATTAGGTGACTCACATCTGCCTAAATGTCAGAGCCTCACCAAAACAAGGGCTCACTCCCTGGCCTTCAACCTCCGTCTACCACGAGGAAACTCACGGACTACGGGAATGTGCTGAAGATGGACTTTATATACTCTTTCTACTTAGTCCCAAAGGAGAGCACGAAATGCCACTGGGGCTGGCAAAGCTACCTGAAAAATAAGCTGATGATTGACACAGAGCCCAGGCCTTAGCTTAGACTTCTTCAGTTTAACCTTTTTTTCATTCGTTCCACCTATATGACCCGATCAGGTGAGTGCCTCTACTGGAATAAGAGGATCGTCCGTTAACTAGCCATACTTCCCCTCCTCCGGTCACACAGCAAGCACACTCTCCAGGACGTCTCTGGACTCAGCTCCTCTTAACATTTCCTCTCTCCCTGGACAGAGTTTACAAGGATCCTCAACACACTGGCTAGGCAAAGAACCCAGCTCCCCTACAATTAATCGGCCTAGAACACCTGCAGAGACCAGCCCATGAAGAAATGCTTTTATATTTAGTATGATAGGGCTCTAGACAACCCCCCCTTTCATACTGTGACTAAAAAGGATAAATAAACCTGGGGGGGGGCGGTATTTTTTGGAGTAGAGTGTCACTGTCATTTGTCCCCATCTCCAGTAATACTGAAAGGGAAAAAAAAAAATCAGCAAAGAGTAAAATGATTGACTTAGATACCAAGAGGTTCCACTTCTGAACTTCTAGTCATATGAAAAAAAAACTTTGTCCTTAGTAACTTCCTAGTAAAATGCATGTGGGATGACCTAACATTAATATCCCACCCATCAGTAATTCAGTCTTTTGAACTCTTTAGCATTTGAACACAAGAGTTGACATAATCCTTTTCTGAAAGAATGCTAAAATTGGCTGCCATTCCCAAAATGTCTCACCTACTGTGATGGTTTAAAATATGTCCAGAATTCTTTGCCACTACTCCTTTCAAAAGGTGGAGCCCAATCACTCTCCCCTTGAACGTGCGCTGGGACTTGCTGACTTGTTTATAATAAACAGAATATAGTGGAAGGGAGTGTGGGACTTCTGAGACCAGGTCATAAAAGGCATTGTGGCTTTGTCCTTGCTGGCTCTCTTGAATCACTGGCTCTGGGGAAAAGATAGCTACCAAGTATGTGGACGCTGAGCAGCCCCAGGGAGAGGTCCGTGTGGTGCGAACGGAGGTCTCACCGATAGTGAGTGAGCGAGCCACCCTAGAAGTGATCCTCCAACCCCAAGACTTCAGATAATGCCAGTTCTGCCAGAAATCTTGACTGCAATCTTGGGGGTCTCAGAGCTAGAACCACTCAACGAAGCCATGCCCAGATTCTGACCCCCAGAAACTGTGAGACAATGTCTATTATTTCTAAACTGCTGAATCTCCCAGTAATTTGTAATAAACAGGTAACTAAAACACATGTTTTCTGCTCAATTGCAATTTCGGATTATGGTACCAATTCAAAGACAGATTATTGGAATTATGTGTCTTACTCTTATCTTTTCTCCCAATCTCTCCCAACCCACCCCCGAACAAAACTGATCTGTAGAGTTCTTACCTGCAGCGGTCTCCGTAAATACAGTATCCTCGCTGGAAATACTTGCACACTACACCATACGGACTGTCAGAGAGGTCATGCGAGTACCGACAGTTATCTCCTTCCTTACAAACCCCATGCATGAAATACCTGTGAGAAAAAGAACCACAAAATTGGATTTAAAAAGTCTAGAACCAGGGGCACCTGGGTGGCTCAGCTGGTTAAGTGTCCGACGTCAACTCAGGTCATGATCTCACAGCTCATTGGTTAGAGCCTGCGTCCCGTCCCGGCTCTGCGCTGAACCTGAAGCCTGCTTTGGATTGTGTGTGTCTCCCTCCCTCTCTCTCTCTGCCCCTCTCCTGCTGGTGCTCAGTCTCTCAAAAATACATCAACGTTAAAAAATAAATAAGTGAAAAGTCTAGAGCCAGCACTAAAAGAATTCTTAGCCAATGTATCAGTAATATACTAGTGCTGCATGGCAGCAATATATTCTATTACATGTGAAATGAACACAGAACACGTAGAATTAGACCGTATGACAAGATTATCCATTATGGTACCACAGGAAAGCTGCCTATGCATATGTGCACCAATTCAGATTTAAACTTTGAGGTTGGCATTCATCTGACCACTGTTCTCATTTTACAGTCCTGAGGAGGTAGCTTCTTGTTTTCCACTAACTTTAGCCAATAATAGCAGCTCTATCTGTAAAAAAGTCAAAGATAAAGAATCAAGAAGCAATGCAGACCACAACGGGTCAGACTACTGTACTTCAAGAGACCATTTTAATTCTTTCAAATCCACGTGTGAAAATAAAAACCAATTTTGCCACAGAGTTAAAGGGCAATCACGATGTCCTATGGTTAGTATGTTGTTCCTGTGCCTTAAAGGGTTACGTGTGTATCTAACCAGCAGCTTCCAAACACCAAGTATCACAGTCGGAATTACTAGGACTTATTTCCTAAGGGAATCTGGACTAGGCAGCACCAGCACCACCTGGGAATTTGCTAGAAATGCAAACATTGAGACCTCACTGCCTATCTACTAAATCAGAATCTGGGGATGTCCGTATTTCTCTAAGTGTAACTTATATGGATTAGGTAAGTGATATGGGCCTTATTTTTATAGATAACCCTAATCATGTCAAGTGAGTAGAACCACCACCACCACCACCGTCCATCTTCCCACCACTGACTTCTGTCAGGGTTTTTGTTTTTTGTTTTTTGTTTTTAATTCTTTGGTCCAGGGGACCTGGGTGGCTCAGTTGATTAAGGGTACTTAGGATTGGGTCCTGATCTCAGTTTGTGGGTTCAAGCGCTGCATCAGGCTCTGTGCTGACAGCTTGGAGCCTAGAGCCTACTTGGGATTCTGTGTCTCCCTCCCCCTCTCTCTCTGTTCCTCTCCCACCTGCGCTATCTCTCAAAAATGAATAAACATTCTTTAAAAATGTAAATTCTTTGGTCCTTCCTTTAATGGTCTCTTTCTCTTGAGCAGAGTAATGAAGATTTAATTTTGGCAGGCCACAACTCCCCCAAATATGCATCTATGTACAGCTGGCAGAATAAGAAAAAAGTGCCTATTTCATGGGTGTAAATATGGCTGGTCCTGCAGATGACATCACTATATCCAAGACTGTCACAGTTATCTACAGCTGGTAGGTACAGTAACAAAGTACAAGCCCCTTGCCCACTGAATGGTATGTAAAAAAATATTCACATTTACCTAAGGAACTCTGAAGAAGTTCCTTCAATTGAACTGTCCCCAAATTCGGATGTGAATAGTTCTATTCAGGGATTACCTGCAAGTGAACCTTCTATGTGACAGCAGGTAAGATGGCAAGAATGTAACATGTTGGTTGAGACAGTTAAAAAAGATCAAGATCCTGAAGTGCTATGACTGCAGTCCATTAAAAAAATATAAAAATAACCTAACTTCAACTGTTACTAGGTTTGCCATAATCTAACTCAGGTCTGAACTTATGCTCAACTACAGGGCAACTAAACTAGTTCTATCAGTAGATAATTTCTGACTGCATAAATGAAGACATCAACATTACACACACACCCAACACCTAAACAAGCCAATGATAATTACATTGTAATCACCACTACAGTATAATTATGCCTCAAAGTATTATATATCAAGTATCCAGTTGCTAATAGGTTATCCATTTGAAACAGTGTCCATGCCTGAATACAGTTGTCTACTGTCTCATCCCTGGTAGGAACTTCTGCTTTTTAAACACAAGACAAAGGTGTCTGAATACAGTTGTTTACTGTCTCATCCCTGGTGGGAACTTTTGCTTTTTAAAGCAAAGGTGTCTATACCTTTGATATTTCTTCGGGATCAATCTTAAGTCAGAGATACACAGACCATTTATTGATTCAGTTTTAAGGCTTGATAAACCCTCTAGAGATTTCCAGCTGGGAAGGTAGCACCTAAATCTCAGGCACAATACTTGAAATTTTAGGTTTGTTTTTAAATCCCATTTGCCAACTTTTCATTCATTCAACTGCTGTACTTGGGTTTATGACCCTCTTCACTATGTCAGATTTCATCTTCCACCACTCCCTGCCTGACCATAACTTGGGTTGCTTCATTTAAGGAGATCAACTTCCGGGGCGCCTGGGTGGCTCTGTCGGTTAAGCGTCGACTTCGGCTCAGGTCTGATCTCACTGTTCGTGGGTACAAGCCCCGCATCAGGCTCTGTGCTGGCAGCTCAGAGCCTGGAGCCTGCTTCGGATTCTATGTCTCCCTCCCTCTCTGAGGCTTATACTCTGTGTGTGTCTCTCTCTCAGAAATAAATAAAAACATTAAAAAAAAAAAAAAGATCAACTTCCTAAAACCTGCAACTTAACATTCAGTAGGACACTTCATTAGCACCTCTGTAAAACATACACCGCTATTTACTTGCTGACATCCATGAAGGGTAGAAACTCTTGAAAATCCACAAGCATAGTGAAAACTCAACTCAAAAAGATGGAGCCAGCCAGGCACTCCCCATCAGAAGTGGGAGACTCACTTCCAGCTTTGTCACTTGCTAGTGATGTCATCTTAGTCTCACCTATCTTTATATTTTAGAACTTGAAAAAGAGGGCAGGATGTGTGAGTGAAGTCACTGCATTAGGCCTTTGTTGCTACTCTGGCTCCCTTACACCTGGGCCTTCCACAGCTTCACTCTGCCCACACTCAGACGGCATTTGGGGACTGTACTGGTTTCTTCCCATGCCTGATGGGAGGTGTACGTGAACAGATCGGTTGAGAAAGAAGGCAAGACAGCTAGATGTCATGCCACAAGAAGATCTGAAGTTAACCGGAGGAATCGAGCCAGAAAACAAAGGAACAACCTTTTCGGGAACTATTCTATTCCTGCAGAAAGCTATACCATGTGTGGTCCAACAGGAGGACTGAGAAAAAGAACTACCCAGCAAGAAGTTCCGGTGGTCCAGAACTAGCAACACCGAAGGAATTCAAGCAGACGCAAAATCACCGGATACTGCAGAATCAACAGAAACACTAGAACACAAGTCCTAATCAGTTACTGCCAAATACTAAGCGTTAATTTACATGCTGTTTACTACGTACTGTCTGGGTTTTGGGGGTTTTTTTCTTGTCTTTTGTCCCTCAGTGGTGTGAACGGTATTGGTACACCCAAAATTATATATCATCCTCACAGTGAAACCCCTCCTTGCCAACTAATTTCTAAGAGATCATGACATAACAGAAGTTACAACAGAAAAGTGGAGAAGGGCAAGCCTCTCCCAAGAATTTCTCCCCAAAACAAAACCAAAATAAATGCTCTTATTTTTAAATGCCACCACCAAAAAGCCACCATCCAAATTCACCTTGATGTCACTGCCCAGACTAAGCCTCCTTTGGTAAAAGGCTGGGCCACATGGTTTCTAAGGTTCCTTCCACCTTGAAGATTCTGGGACTCCAGGCAGACATTGTCCAGGAATAAAAACAAACATAATCGACTAGATTCTACCCACTGCTGTATCTTTTGGAAATCTAAGCATGTTTGCCAAAATATGTTACAAAAACCACAATATTAGCTTGTGAGGGTACAAGAGAAACAATACCCTCAAAGCATGTCTAGCACTGTAACAACCTACCTGTGGATTTACAGAAATTACTGAATGAGAATTTGGCATTTACCACTTAACTGGCTGACATTCCTTACTGGGATATTTAGTTTTTGATGAGTGCATGTATGCTGTTTCTCAAACTGGACTGTAAATTCTTGGTGGTTAAGGACCATGGATTTCTTTTTATGTCCTACAATACCTATACAAACAATACTTACATACTTAATAAAAACTGTAGAAGACACCTAGGTGTCATGCAAATCGTAATGCCAGTAACAAATTAATTTCTTAATGAGCTGTGTGACTTTTTCAATGTCACCCCTTCAAAGCAAAACCACATAGGTTCCAAGTAATAAATTTCACTATGGATATCACAGCACTTGCATAGACTTTCTGGAGTAAGTTCCTTTATTTAAGCTATACCTACACTCAAAAAAGCAAAAAACCTTTTAAAAAATAGAAATGAAGAAACACTTGTATTTTTTGTTACATTATTTCAACTGCCAAACAGTTATATCTACCACTGCAGAAGCACTCTAATCAAGCAGTGTCTTAAATTCAAAATTACAGCTTGCCAAATTACCATCTATTCTTTTAAGTATTATTTTAATCCCACACTCAAAGAAGCTAAAACCAATAGCCTACTTCATAATATTCCTCCAATAAAAATATGAAAAATGGCCAGGTGGGGGCAGCATAATACAGTTCCTCAGAAAAGGTATATGTAGTTCGGTTTTTCTTAAGCTGCAGAAATAAAAGTGAGATAGGATTCTGAGAAATATATTAAGAAAATAGTAACCAACAAGAATATACAAATGAGTTGGAACAATTAAAAACAAGTATCAACTGGAAAGGGAGAAAAACTTTAAGAGGATTATGCCCTAAGAAAATAGTCTTAGTCAAATTGCTAGACACAGGAAATAAGCAAAAACACTAAAAATACGGCACTATTGTGAATTCAAGGGAGACTTAGCTTTCAAACAGAATAAAGATATTTATAATACAGTGCATCTCTACATTCCCTTGAACATCTAGCATTATCTCTCACTGTAAGCACTAATGCTTATTTAACGAATAACTGACAAAGTAGTCTCCCAAAACAATGTCTTTGCAAACTTACAAGTTCATTTTTTTTCTAGTTCATTCTTTTTTTAAATGAAAGCAAAGGAATCCTCAAGCACGTGAGTGAAGTGGGTAATTTTACGTGTGGGTTTACCAGCATCAACAAGCTGTTACCAAGTACAGATAATGTCAAATGAAACAGGGTCCGTACTCTAAGAAAGCTCCAAGTCTACAATAAATGACATATTTGACATAGTCCTATCCCAAGAAAAAAGTTTTTAAAAACAGGATATCTGGGGCGCCTGGGTGGCGCAGTCGGTTAAGCGTCCCACTTCAGCCAGGTCACGATCTCGCGGTCCGTGAGTTCGAGCCCCGCCTCAGGCTCTGGGCTGATGGCTCAGAGCCTGGAGCCTGTTTCCGATTCTGTGTCTCCCTCTCTCTCTGCCCCTACCCCGTTCATGCTCTGTCTCTCTCTGTCCCAAAAATAAATAAACGTT
>NW_024412391.1:7566648-7568326 GCF_014898765.1 Herpailurus yagouaroundi | reverse complement strand
AACTGAAAACAATGTCAAATATTAAAATTAAGACGCACCAACTAACCTACACTTTTAGATCACTTTCTCCAAGTTACATACAGGTTTACACAGACAAAAACGAGTACATCTAAGCTTGTATCTTTCACACAATGCCTTTTCAAAATACTAGACTACTGAGCTATGCAAATTTTTTAAACAACATATACTGGTTCCTGGGCAAAAAATTCCCACCAGTCCAGGGACAATCTAGAATACTGCATTCACTCAAAGATCCTAAAGGCAGACAGCAAAGAGGAATGATTAGTCTGGTAAGCTATGTTGAATTGATTATGTGCCGGTGAGGAACCAGAAAGAACAGGGAAAATGTCTAACAGCAGGGAAAGTGAAGTGAAAAAGTGACCATGAATTCTGTGCACTGCTGTAAAGGTGGGTTCAAGTTACAGCTGCAAGATAAAAATGAGGGGGAGTATGGTAATTTCTGGTTGGTGATGGGTATTCAAAGCTAGACTATATTGAGACTGGAGATAAGTAAAATCAAAGCATTGTATAGAATTCTTAAAAGAACCCACATATTCAAAACGTTTTCAGCATATAGACGTAGACTGGGACTGCAGAGGGAAGGGCTAAAAGTTCAGGAATATAAAAGCTACACTAGCTATTTTTAAAAGATCCAACTACCACGTTTAAATCAAGTGCAGCATTGTGGAGGGAAAAAAAATGGTAAACACACTCAAACAACCGGTTCCATGAATAGGAACTTTAAAATTCTCATTCTTTAAGATACTGCACTTGACTCCATTCTTACCATATACAAATGAGAAGCTTCCTAAAATAGCTTTTGTTTTTCCATTCCGTTGCGGAAAACAAACTTTATTTATTAAGCTTATTCTTCATGCCTTATATGTGTATTACAGAAGAACGCTTCAATATCGCTGTTAACACCAGGACAGTGAATTCTGCGTGTTAAGACTATTCTTACGTATCGTATGGAAATTATCCCACGCGGGTTCAAATTGGCGTTCCAGGTTGATTTAGAGAAAGGAAAAGCTTCTGGGCGCTAGTGATCACTTCTAAAAAAACCCAAGTATAACACCCATTTAAATGCACTCGTATGTACAGCGCGATCATTTTTTACATGCGTACACTCAACGTATCTGTAACCGCCATCCACTAATTTTTTTTTTTTCCACATCCTTGCATCCGATATACCAAACCAAAACAAAACTGCTCTGCTCCGGGAGCGACAAGCTCTTTGATTCCCCTTCAAAAGTAAGAAGGGTGGATTTCAAGAGAAAACATTTCGCCGCGGTAGGGGAATGGCAGCACGTACAATTTCAGGCGGAGGAGAGGATCCGAGCCAGGCACTCGGTACTAAGACAAAGCTCAGAACCGCCAACCTCAATAAACATACAAGGAAATAACAAAAGCTACTTCTCGGGTGCGGCGGAGGGCGGGGGCGGAGACGCGAGCGGACGTTACCAACGGATGACAAGGCGCCGGGGGCCCAGCAGCAGCCAGCGGACAGCCAGGCCACCTCGCCGGTGAACGCGGCTGTGCTCCCCGGCCCCACAGAGCCGCGGGGAGGCGGGCTCCAGGCAAGAACACCCACCCCTTCCCGAACCTGCGGAGGTGCAGGCAGGGGATGCGGCAACCCGCGACAATGCAAAGGAGGGAGGAGTCAGCCCACCTTTCCCTC